>NC_142008.1:112055339-112170746 GCF_049901715.1 Pseudonaja textilis
TCATTGTGGTGGTTTTTGTGTGGATGTATGTTGAGACAAAAGTCAATCATATTGTGGTCACTGCTGGAAAAGGGTTCTTTAGTTTGTATTCCACTCCTCTACTCGTTGCAGAATACCTTATGCCACCAGACTTTAAATACTAGACCTAGTCAACCTAGAACTACGTAGCCTTCAGTCTGATCAAAGTATAGTACATAAAATGATATATTGTAATGTCTTACCAGCTTCAACCATAACAATACAAGAGCACACAACAGATACAAACTCAAGGTAAAAAGCTTCGAACTTGATTGCAGGAAATAGGACTTCAGCAACAGAGTAGTCAAAGTCTGGAATACCTGACTCTGTGGTTTCTTCCCTGAACCCCAAAAACTTTAACCTTAGACTTTCTACAATTGACCTCACTCCTTTCCTAAGAGGTCTGTAGGGGGCGTGCATAAGCGCACCAACATGCCTACTGTCCTTGTCCTATTGTTTCTTTTATTTTTCTTATATGTATCCACGTATTCATAACTGTCATGCCCCTTGTGGAGACTGACTCTGAGGAAGAGGAGGAACAGCCAACAGGGAGTGGGAGTGTGGCTCCAGAGGTGGTGGAGGAGCTTGGGGAAGGGAAGAGGCCAGCTGAACAGTCAGTGGAGGATCCAGGGCCATCCCCTATCCATCCGAGGTCATGCAGGGAGGAGAGGATCAGGGAAAAGCAAGGTCTACTCAGGAGGAGATTACCATGATCCTCCTCATGGCTTGCATCAGGGAGCTAGGATTATAAGTTTGTAACTGCAAAGTTAGAATTGCTGGAATGAAAGTTTAATGTTTACTTTGAAAAAGGTTTATCTTTGCTGGCATTCTTCCCATGGACTCTCCTCGGTTACTTTCCTGGAGTTTATGATTAGTTATCTTGGCTTGCTTCAGAACTTTCATCAATGTGAGGTTTTTTGGTTTTCTTTTTGCCTCATTATTTACTATTGTGACTTTAAACTGTGCCTAATAAAAGAGTGAAGTTAAGCTGAAGGCATTACCGGACTTTAATGTATGTTTTGGGTTTGGGGTTATTTTGAGAGACTATGGTCATCACAATAACTATGTTTTTACTTATACCTATTATCTTGTAAGCAATAGACAAACCAAATAAAATAAATAAAATAAAATAAATAAACATGGCACAACATGGGAAAGTAAAACCATGAGGATATCTACAGTCTGCATTTAAAAGACAAATTTTGAAGACAACGAAGTCCACATTTTGGACAGAGAAGACTGCTGGTTTGAAAGAGGGATCAAAGAGACCCTATGTCAAAATTGATCAGCTCTCCCTCAACAGAGGTGGTGGGATACCACATAATCTATCTCCAGTCTACTACACAGTCCTTTAAAGCCTTTATACCTGATCATCCTTTATTTTGCATTAGCAAATGTTACCTGCCACGTTGATTGAATGAAATGCTTCTGCCTCCTCGGATCAATTTTTTGACCATTGTTGAGTTGGGAGGCATGCAAGGCCCTCAGAGCATGTGCCACAGCATAGACTGCATTGTAGATGCTGTAACTAAGTCCACCCATGGTGGTCTCAAAGACAGAATTAGGAAGAGTGTCCAGCTTCTCTTCTCCAGTGCAGATCCTCACAGCATTCTCATTTGAAATATCACTAGAAAATGAGCATTCAAATACATCTTTCCAGAAATCCCTAATAAACCCATTCTCTTTTTCAAAAATTGGGTTTTTCGTCTGAATAAATTGATGGAATCCTATTAGCTCTTTTGAATGAAGTGCAAAGGAAATTGCACCATGGAGAAAATCAATGGGCAATCGTCTTTGCATTAGAATAGAGGTGAATTCCATTTGAGCTGTCATGATCCAAACTTTGGCTTTTCTCTCCTTTGGAATATCGTCAGAATCTAAAACAGAGAGCATCGTCCTCAACATCACTATGCTTGAAGTTTCACCATTAAAGATCACAGCAATGACTGTACTCCCCATGATTATTTTATATAATTTATCTGCTTTCTCAATCATTTCAGCAGCTTCATTACCATACATCATTTGGGGAAGACATTCTGTAAAGTCGAAGCAGATTCCTCTCTCTGAAAACATGGAAAGACTCTTTTGAATGAACCTCTCTCTATCTTCCTCAAACTTAGAAATCATTCCAGCCCAGATCCATCCAAAATGCAAGAGTAAGTACAGGATTCCTTTAAGTTGGTGGATCTCATCAGGGAACATCCATTTTACAAAAAGTGCTGAATTGTCATTATATGTCAAGGGTGGTGATCCAAATGTGATCTAAGTGGGGAAAAGACAGAAGAACCAGAGCTTTTTTTTAGAAAAAAATATAAAGGACTAATGCATATATCTTTATGTACTAACTGGGGCTGAGTCCATGTTCCAGGCAAGTCCCTAATAATGAAATTTTTACCAACTAATGTCTGCAAATGTAGTACTGCTCATCAAGCAAAAAGTAGAATCCTTTCTTCGTAATCTTCATATCTACTAACTTCCTCGACATTAAATAACCATATTTTTTGCTTCCAGAATGCTTTTCACAAGAGTGATTATCAGGACTCAACATTTGAAAATAATACACTTGTGGACTTCCCATCTTGCTCCATATTTTACTCACCTGGGGAAATTTATAGTTGCACAGAGTGGTTGCAATATTGAGACAGGTTTTGGTCTGGGGTCCTCCAATGATGGCCACCACATTCGTCTGGTCATTACATTTGTAATTTGGGATAAATTTATCTTTTGTAGATAGAAATTCCATTGCTAAAAGGTAAGTTGTATAATCCTCAGGATAGTTGGTAGCGATGTGGAAACCGAGGCTAACGTTGGACAAAATCCCAGAATTTTCATTGATGTCCTTTACAGCAAATGCCAGAGCCAAAGTGTGTTGGTAATTTTGGGTGAGGAACCTTCAGTGAGAATTATAAACTGAATGAATATACTTCTGCTTTAGATTCAGACAGTAAATATTTTAAATATATATACACACACACATTTAAAATATCTACTGTCTGAAGATATATAGTGTCTGTCATACACACAATGCATACATAGTTAGTGTGTGCATATATGTGTGTTTGTACTTGCATACATATCTACTTACACGCAAAAAGAAATATCTGGAAAACCATAATTTGATTATATGATAGGGAATCATAGATAGGGTGGATCAGTAAGCTAAAATCGAACCGAGAAAGGATTTGTACCCTGCTTTCTTCTGTATTTAAGATTCTTCTTCTGTACCAAGATTTTAAATTCATGATAAAATATCTCTTCCAGAATGAATTTGGATGCTAAGATAGTATTTGATTTCAGTTTGGTCTATATTTTGCCCAATGTTTTCTAAGAGCAGGAAGTCAGTTCCATTTTTCCACCATAGAATTGTAAACTCTAGAAAAGTTTCTAAAACACATCAGAGGGCTTAGTATTTTAATTTTTGTTTGAGATGAAATGTGAAGAAGCTTGGGATTGTACTGAGGAGATCTCCAAGTTTTGTACTTTTCAATCTTTTTAGTGTCCTAGAAAGTTGATTTGTCTCAATTTAACCTCCAGTGATTGAATCACCTGAATTTCTCCCACTCATATGGAATTAAAAATGGCTAACCATGGACACTGGATTAGCATACTGACCACTAACAACTGAAATATTTCAACAGAAAAATGGAACATAGATAATACAGTATAGGTAGAAATAAGGAAAATAAAAAGAGAAGCTGGAGGAGTAGTAACAGGGAGATACTTACATGTACTGATCAAGTACTTCATGAGAAGGAAGGCTTTGGAAAGTGATTTCATTTGTAAGAAAGAGGACTTGATAAATAATTGCAGCAATGATTAAGTCTCCAGACTGATAATACTTGTGAATGACTGGAAGAGGACTACTGAGCTTGCAATTGTAAATAGGAGAAATTAACAGGGTAGGAAAAAAGGATAAAACTACAGTCCTGATCATAACCAACTCAGTGTAATATATAGTCATTATAGACATTAAAGAGCAACTGCTATGTTACCATTCAACCAAAGCCATGGGTTGGGCACTCATTTACGTTACAAAAGATAATACAATGAAGGTTATCTGGAATTAAGACAAGGATGCATCACAGATCAAACACAAAACCTTCTTTTTCTCCATGAAGGCAGTTCTTTATATTTCTGAGCATATGGGAATACTATGTAATGTCTTAATCTTAGGGTCATAATTTTGTCAGTGCCTACTGAAATTCCCTTGAGAGATAGAGTAGAAGGGACACTGACTATACTTAATTAGTAATCAGTACTATTATTTTTTCCAAAAGTACTGTCTTTGAAGAATATAAGAAGGAAGCATGTTTACCACATCTCAGTACTCACTGCAATACTGCTATGAACCTTTGAAACTAATACACAAAGTAGAAAATGGTGCAGTGGGAGGTTATATCCATGAAGAAGAAAGCAAAATACAATTAGAAAGAAAAAGAAACATGTCTGTTGAGGTCATAGTGTATTCTTCTTTGTAAAATACAGGATCTACCTTATAAAGTGGTACTGTAGCAATTACTTAAGCTTTAGAAGGATTTACTGATCCCATATCCCATAAGCCTGTGCATTTTGTTAAGTGGGACCTAGCAGGAAAGCACTTTCTGCCCTGGTCTTATCTTGGAGATCATTCTTGCTCTCAAGATGTGGCTGGCCCCAATCAAGTCATCCTTCTGGACGGCCCTAAAAAGACCAGAAAGTCAAATATCCTGGGGATCATTTCTTAGAGGGGATCCTACAACATCATGTTATATGACAGAAAGTGGTCTGTCTTGACATGACACAATATGATATTTAATTGAAGTGCGCTGTCTGTTATCCTGTTTTTCCATTTAGTTTCTATCTTTGTAAATTAGTATGGAATAAACCAACAAATGGAAGTTAAAATCAAATACTAATCTACTTTTGCAAGCAACTGCTATTTTTATTTTTTGATCTTTTTTGTTCTTTTTTCTTTATCTTTCTTCTGCCATTTATAAAAAACAGCAAGTAGCAATCTAATGGAGATTTCACTTTTTAGTATGTAGCTCAAGAAAGAAACAGTTATTACACCACAAAACAATTCCATCCATTTTACAGTTATTTATTACAGATTAGATAGCTCAAGATTTTCAGTCACCATAATACCGATTAAAAATTTAACCCCGTTTATATTATTAAATCATCCATATATTCAATATATTCCTTTCCTTACCCATTTGGTAAGTTATCTTCCTTTCTGGACATTGTCTACAGTCATAGCAGCAGGATAATGTCCCTTCTATTTTTACCTTACTGTAGCCAAAAGGACATTTCCCATTACAGATGGAAAGAGGAATTGGAAATCTTTCACATGAAGAGCTTACAGGTTGGAAGTGTTTATTTTATCAGGTATATATACCCTAACTTTTCATATCCTCAACAAAACTAAGTGTCCCATTTCCCCATTTTCTTTTCTTTTAAATTTTATAAAGATTATACTCGGAATATTGCATCCAATTTTGGTTGCCACAATATAAAAAGATGTGGAGAGTATAGAGAGGGTGCAGAGAAGTGCAATCAAGATGATTAGGGATTGGAGGCTAAAATATATGCAGAACAGTTGCAAGCAGTCTTCCAATATCTCAGGGCCTTCTACAAAGAAGTGGCATTCAACCTATTCTCCAAAGCACCTGAAGGCAGGACAAGAAGCAATGGATGGAAACTAAGTAAAGAGAGAACCAATTTAGAATTAAGGAGAAATTTCCTGACAGTTAGAACAATTAATGGGTGGAATGGCTTGCTCAAGAATTTCTGCATCCTCCAACACGAGACATTTTAAAGAAGAGATTGGACAACCATTTGTTTGAACTGCTGTAGGGTTTCCCGAATAAAGGGGGTTGGACTAGAATATCTCCCAAGTTATTCTGTTATTTCCCCAACCAGCATGCTGAAGTTGGGAGTTGAAATCCACACCTCATAAAACTTGATGGGTTGAAGAAACACTTGTTTAAATGTTCCTTTTTTTCTTGTTTCTTTGAATTGTGGTCAATTCTGAGACTCTGCCTGGAGAAGTTTTCTTACAAAGTTTTTCAGAAGTGATTTGTTATTTCCTCGTTTCTAGAGTGAGAAGATGCCCAAAATCATTCAACTGTGGTTGTGGAAGGACTAGAACCATACGTTCTCCTTAATGATGTGCATTAAAGATTTGCTGATAATTCCCTCACTCAACTTTTGCCACAAAAATGCTTATTTAGGGAGAAGGTGGAGCCACGTCGCTGCGATACAGCTGCAATCTCAGGGCTCTGAGATTGCAGCTGATATCTTCGCCCCTGGTCAGTCCTATTGGACCTAAACCGTCCCGTAGAGATGGTGATAGTAAGGAGTGCGTTCTGCTGATCCCAGGGACATCACAAAGACCCTGGCTGATCCAGAAGAAGCCCCTTTACCATCGGCGGAGAGGCAGACATTAAGCTGCTGAAGCTGTGACAGCTCCGGAAGGAAGAGGCAGAAAGAGAAAGTGTATTGGCTTTTGAGAATCTTTTTTGTGGGGGGACTTAAGGACACTTTAAAATGAGAAGAATTCTGTAAGACTTTGGACAAAAAAATGATGAAATTGGTTTAGCAGCGATTTTTTAAAGAGAATGTCAAACTGAGGCTTGGCTTTTTACTTTTACTTTTGTTTTCATTGAACTTTTATTGTGATCTAGTAACTGTAACTAGACTGGTTTTTTCTCTTATATTTATCTAATTTTTCTTTCTTTTTTTTCTCCCTTTTGACTGTTAATAGTTTTTTTTTAATAGAATAGAGGCTCCCTTTAGTAATTCTTTTAATTATATATATATACATGTATATTTCCTTTCTTTATTAGACATTTTTCGGGAGAGAAAGGGGGGTGGATTAAAGAAACTTTGTAACACTGCCAACTAGAGGCTTCAAAATACTTTATTGGAAGTTGAGAGGACTGTGAAGAAATCCTTTTTCAAGGACACTGGAACTTGATAAGATAGAGGGAAGAACACTGGAGAATGTTTTAACAGGTGTTCTTTGGAACTTCTATTATTAATTGATTACTTGAAGCTTGGCTTTGGAATCTGTGGAGAAGCCATAATAAGAGCTTTGGACAATTAAATAAGGTGCTTTCCTTTTTACTTTTTCTTAGCTGTTCCATCCCTCCTCTTCAACCCCACAGTGTCTTGTAATAATTGTGTGTGTGTGTGTGTGTGTGTGTGTGTGTGTGTGTGTGTATATTCTTGTTTGACTTTATTTTTATTTTTCCCCTTAAAAGGAAAGCCTCAGAATACTTTTCTTTTTTCTCATTGGGATTTTTGCCTTTTCTATTTTCATTTTTTATTTACTTCTATGGTTATTTTTTTATTTTTATTTTTTGAGACCTTATATTTGGGTTAAGGTGTGAAGAACCTGAAGAATTCCTTTCTTCTTCTTTTTTAATTTTTATTATTGCTTTTTTAATTATTGCTTTTTAATATTACTGGGTTTTACTCCTTTTTTCTTTTTTCTTATTTATCATTCTTAATTTTTATTTTTGAATTACAATTGACTATCCCATAATAGGATTAAAGTTTAGAAGAATCTGAAGAATCTCCTCCTTTTTCTTTTTAATTTTCTTTTTCTCCTTCCCTTTTTAATTCTGGACTCTTTATTTTTTATTGGCTTTTCTTTTTTATGGTTTTCTTCTTCCCAATTGGATTATAATTGGCTACCCTACTGATTGGATTAAAGGAGCTTAAAGATTCTGAGTTACTCAAATGAGTAAGAAAACTTTACCTTCTGGCAGTTCAACTTCTGCTCCTGCTTCTCCATCAACTGCCTATCAATAATGGCAAGCAAGATAAAGTACAAATGGACCTAACGACGATTATACAAGGAATACAAGAAATCAAAACGAATATTGCGAAGACTGATGAAAAATTTGAAAATTTTCAACAAATGATGGCGAAACATGAGGAGAGACTCCAAAAAATTGAGGAGAAAGACAAACAAAGAGATGAGACAATTGGAAATATCATTAGCAAATTAACAATGGTTGAACAAGATATAACTGGGATGTTGAAGTGGGAGGTGGATAGGTCAGAATTTTATCTCAGGTTTAAAAATATAGAAGAAGAAAAAGGACAAGATTTGGCGGCTGTAATGATAGAAATTTTGGCTGGATCTTTGGAGATAACAGAGGAAAAGATGATGGATGGAGTAGATGAGATATACTGTGTCTTCACAAGATATGCGATGAGGAATAAGCTACCAAGAGAGGTTCATGTCAGATTTACTAAAAAGACTATTAAAACACAAATATTACAAGTCACAAGAGATAAGGTGTTGAAATTCAAAGACAAAGAGATTGTGGTTTTAAAACAAGTGACCAGAAGAGTGAGAGAGATGAGAAGAGAATATCGATTTTTGACCAAAAAGTTATTGGAAAAAGAGGTGAATTATAGATGGTTGATTCCAGAAGGATTAATGTTTATATGGCCAGAACAGAGTCATAGAATCAACTCAACTGAGAAAGCAGAAACATTCTACAATGAATTTTTTGGAAGAAGAGAAATAGAGGCAGAAAAAGAGACCATCTCAACTGAACCTCAAGAAGACCAGATGGAAACAGGAAAAGAAGAAGATGCGGTAGGTGGACAAATGGAGACCAAAGAACAACGTGAAGTAAGATCTAGAAGAACTATTAGACCTAAATATAAAACATAACCATGGAGGAAAAAAAATTGATTTCTATGAATATAAATGGATTGAACTCAGCTATTAAAAGAAGAAAAATCTTTCATAAATTAGAGAAATTAAAATTTGATATAACTTGCCTACAAGAAGTACATATTAAAAAACAACATCAACGATTATTGGTACAACCAAAACTGGGGAAAATTTTTACCTCCTTGACTAACTGTAAGAAAAGAGGAGTGGTCCTGTACATTAAAGAAACTATTGCAGCAAAATTGATTTATACTGATGAAGATGGAAGAGTACTAATGGTTGAAATAGTGAATAACAATATAAAAACACTGCTGGTTGCAATTTATGCTCCGAACGATAAACAAGAAGAATTTTATAAAAAGTTACATATGAAATCAATTGGACTGGACTATATCAATATAATTATGATGGGAGATTTCAATGGAATTGTAGATAATAAACTGGACTATATAGCGACAGCAAAATAGAAAGACTCTCCCTAAATCCTTTTTTAAAATGATAGATGAATTAAACTTAAAAGATATATGGAGAGAAAGAAATGGTAAAACCCAGCAATATACTTTTTATTCAAATAGACATTTATCATGGTCCAGAATAGATATGATTTGGACTTCATCAGAATTAATATCTAATATTCAAGAAATAAATATTGAAACGGGTATATGGGCAGACCATAACCCAATGACAATTAAATGGAAAGGACAAAGAAGAAGATCTAGATGGACATTAAACAATACTATTTTAAAGGAAAAAGATTTTACACAATGGATGGGCAAAGAATTGGCTTTCTTCTTCAGTGAAAATAAAAAAAAAGATACTTCAATGCAGAATGTTTGGGATACAATGAAGGCATATGTGAGAGGGTTAATAATAGACTATACAAAGAAAAAGAATATTAGGAAGAGGCAAACTATTAAAGCTTTAGAAGATGATTATAAAAAACTGGAAAAAGAGTTTCAGAATATGCCACAGAAAAAAGATATTAAATTTAAAATAGATATAACTAAACATAAGATGGGTCAGGCAGAGAAAGAAGAATTGGCACAAAAAATTAGAAGTGCTAAACAGAACTATTTTGAAGATGCAAACAAACCAGGTAGATGGCTAGCATACAATCTGAGAAAGGAGAAAGAATCTAGGAAAATAGTACAGTTAATAGATGATCAAGGCCAAATGTGTTATGGTAATAAGGAGAAAAAGACAATTATCCAAGACTTTTATGGACAATTATATAAGCAGGAGGAATTTGATGAGGAAAGAATTAAGCTTTATTTACAAAATGCTAACCTACCTAAGATATCCGAAAAGACTGAAAAAATATTAGGAAGTACTATAACAATGATGGAATTAACGGAAGCATTTAATAGGCAGAATAATGGAAAAGCACCAGGCCCAGACGGGCTCCCGGCAGAATTTTATAAAAAATTACAAGAATCGTTGAGCACTCCACTATTAGAAGTTATGAATGAAGCCATGTTAAATAAGAAAATACCCAAAACATGGCCAGAAGCTTATATCACACTTATTCCAAAGGAAGGGGCTGATCCATCACAAATTAAGAACTATAGACCTATTTCTTTACTGAATACAGACTATAAATTTTTTGCTTCCATCTTGGCAGAAAGGCTCAAAAGATACCTAAATAACTTTATTCATCCTGACCAGAATGGATTCCTGCCAAAGAGACAAATTAAGGATAATATGAGGGTAATTCTGGACACTTTGGAATATTACGAGGCGCATCCTGAAAAACAAATGGCTTTGATATTTTTAGATGCCCAAAAGGCATTTGATAATGTGAACTGGAGATTCATGTTTTTGTTATTGGAACAAATGGGCTTTGCTAGAAACTTTATTCAAGCAAAAGAAGCCATATATGATAAACAAACGACAAAAGTAATTATAGAGGGAGATTTTACAGACTCTATTAATATAAGAAAAGGCACAAGACAAGGATGCCCATTATCACCTTTGTTATTTGTATTGACTTTGGAAGTGTTGAATAGAAACATTAGAGAGGATCCAAATATAAATGGAATGATAATTAAGAAGGAGGAATTTAAATTGCAAGCCTTCGCGGACGATTTGGTTTTTATTTTGGAAGATCCTCTAGGAACAGCTTTAAAACTATTGGAAAAGATAGAGATGTATGGTGAGATGGCGGGTTTGAAAATAAACAAAGATAAAACAAAGATCTTGACAAAGAATATGTTACTAAAACAAAGAAATGAACTGGCAGATTTACTGAAAATTCAAGTTACGAATAAGGTTAAATATTTGGGGATACATTTGACACCAAGATGCACTAAATTGAAAGAGAATAACTATATTAAACTTAAACAACAGATAGCATCTGATTTGAAGAAATGGGAAAACATTTCTATATCAATTGTCATTGATAGGTAGAATTTCAACAATCAAGATGAATATTTTACCCAGAATTTTATATTTGTTCCAAGCCATACCAATTAGGCTTGGTAAAGATTACTTTGAAGAATTAAATAAAATTGTGTTGAAGTTTATATGGCAAGGTAAGAAAGCGAAAATAAATTTAAAACTTCTACAAGATGCTAGAATTAGAGGAGGTTTTGGCCTTCCGAATTGGGAGTTGTATTACCAAGCTGCAAATTTAATGTGGGTTAAAGAATGGATAACATTAAGAAAGACTAGATTGTTGACTCTAGAGGGGCATGATTTATTACTGGGATGGCATGCTTTTCTGTGGTATAAGGGAACTAAATCGCAGGGCTATTTTAGAAGGCATTATATAAGGGAGTCTTTATGGTTGAACTGGGAGAAAATTAAGAGAAAATGTTATTTGAAAATCCCAGTCTGGCTATCAACTATTGAAGCTTTTTCTTATCCTATAATATATGAGAAGGAACAAACAGATATGGGGAAATATTGGATGAAAAGAGTGAACTTAAAACAATGCAAAAACTAGAAGAACAAGGCATAAAGAAGAATTGGTTTTCATATGCACAAATACATTCAAGGTATCTTATAGATTCTAAAACAGGGGGATTTTATGACAAATTGACTGATTTAGAAAGGATCATGACAGGTACTGATGAAAAAGTGATTAAAAAATTATACAGTTATTTGTTGGAAATTATACTAGAGGAGGAACAAGTTAAAGAAACGATGATTGTTTGGGGGAAGAATTTTGGATATGGGATTGATTTGGAGAAATGGGAAAAATTGTGGTCTCAAAATTATAAAATGACAATGTCAACAGCTTATAAAGAAAACTTGTATAAGATGTTTTACAGGTGGCATTTTCCCCCGACAAGAATTGCAAGAATGTTCAAGAACAAATCTGAAAAGTGCTGGAAATGTCATCAGATACCTGGCTCATACTATCATATGTGGTGGACTTGTGAGGACGCTAGAAAATATTGGACTAAAATTCGCATATGGTTGGAAAAAATGACAAAGACACATATAGACTTGAAACCAGAGATTTTTTTATTGGGAATCTTACCTGATATATATAATAAAAACTTGAAGTATTTGATTGTAAATGTATTAACAGCGGCTAGGATTGTATTTGCTAAAAACTGGAAGAGTGAGAAAACTCCATCAGAGGAAGAAATTATTAAGAAAATATTGGATTGGGCTGAAATGAGTAAATTGACATTTGAAATTAGAGAACAAGAAGATAAACAATTTTATGAAGTTTGGGATCTTTTTTATCAATGGTTAGATAATAAAGCATAATAATAGAACATTCAGACTTAGCATAAACAATTTTTTCTCTTCTTTTCTTTTGATATTATCTTTATAAAACATTATCAAGATAGATTTGGTATGATCTCATGATTTATTGCAAAATAAACTAAGTAAACTATAGTTATCTCGTTAAAGTATGAATTAATAAAATTATAGATAAATGATTTTTTAGTGATGATATTAGGTTATATAATTATTCATTGATAATATGAGCTATTATGTAATATAATTATATTAGTGACTAGGAAATGGATGCACAAAAAAAAGTGGTAAACCAACCGATGCACCATTTGTAAATTTATGAAGGATGATATTTTTATTTTTTATGTGGTATGTCTATGTTGTTTTGTTGTTAAAATAAAACACTTAAAAAAAAATCCCACAATGCGTCCAACTCCGGGTCTGACAGGGAATATATCTGACCCATTGGCAATTTTGCATCAGGCAGCAAGTCGATTGGACAGTCATATGCCCAATGCAGAGGCAACTGATCTGCCTCCTTCTCCCCAATCACATCAGCAAAACTCCGCAGGTAGATCCAGGTCCACAGGCATAGCCACACTCCCTGCACAGGAGCGCAAGCAATAGTTGGTGCACTTCCTATCAAGGAACTGCACAGCTCCAGACGACCAGACAATCTGTGGTTAATGGGCCTTTAATCACTCCAAACCCAGCATCGCTGGAAAATGAGGCATTGCGGTAACGTAGAACATGGTTTCCTCCACATGCTGCCCAATACACATGCAAAGGGTTTTTACTGCAGCAACTACAGGTCCCAAATGAAGGGGCCAACCCTCAATCAGCTCTACCATTACTGGTGGGGAAACCTGTTGCTGAGGAATGAACCACTGCTCTACAAAATGAGCATCCATGAAATTGGCTGTGGCCCCTGAGTTGACCAAGGCTTGGATCTCCACTGCTCCCACACCAGGCACGAGCATACTTGCTTTCAGCACAAGATGCTTCACCAATAACAATTGTGGTGGAGATGTGAAAGGTGGCGAGAATGGCAAGGTTGGTGAAGATGGCTGGCCTGAGGACTTTACACCCTGACCTACAGAACCCCATAGGCTGAGCAATGCTTGTTTCCCACCACCCCAGGCGTCGCTGCTGTGGATGTCTTAACAGGACACTTGGTCGCAAAATGGCACTCGATTGCCACAATAGAGGCATAAACCATCACGACAATGTCTCTCCTTTTCTACTTGAATCAGGCGAGGGCGGCCAGCCCCCAACTGCATGGGTTCTTTCAAAGGCATTTCCACCAAGGGCGCCATCTTGCTGGAAACAGATACAGTCTCTGTCCATCATCACACCCGTCGCTGTTGAAGTCTAGCAATGATACGAAGACACAGATGCATGAGCTCCTGATGGATGCGAGGGCGTTCAGTGCGCGCCAACTCATCCAGGAGCTCCAACGACAAACCCTCCTGGACCTGGTCTAATATGCTGCCTCATTCCATTGTACACCCTGAGCAACCACCTGAAAACTAGCAATATAATCCATGAGTGAGCCAATTCCTTGCTTCAACTCTCTCAAACGTCTGTTTGCTGTTTGGCTTCGAACAGGGTCCTCAAACATGGCCTGAAACTAATGGCAAAACTCAGCGTAATTGTCTAACACCTGGTTGGGCTGAGTCAGCAGATGCATCGCCCAACATGCTGCAGAGCCTGACAACAAACTAATCAAAAACCCCACCTTATCCCAGAGAGTGGAAAAGTCCTCAGGCTGAAGGCTCATGTAAAGCTGGCACTGCCCAAAAAATGCTGGAAATTGGGCCAGCGAACCACCAAATTTATCTGGCACTGCCACTGGGCATTTTCGGCGAGGCCAGGCAGCTTACATTTGTGCCACCTGTGCAGTCAAAAGAGCCACTTCCTGGGGCAATCTCTGCTCTGAGCTGATCCATGGTCACCCCACAAAAGTAAAAATAACTTGAAGGGGTGGCTAGAATCAAAATGTGATGACCCGTAGTCTCTCAAAATAACGCAAAACCCCAAACATACATTAAAGTCCAGTAATGCCTTCAACTTAACTTCACTGTTTTATTAGGCACAGTTTAAAGTCACAAAAGTCAATAATGAGGCAAAAAGAAAACCAAAAATCTCCACATTGATGGATGGGGATGGGCCTGGATCCTCCTCTGACTGTTCAGCCGGCCTCTGCCCTTCCCCAACCTCCTCCACCACCTCTAGAGCCACACTCCCACTCCCTGTTGGCTGTTCTTCCTCTTCCGCAGAGTCAGTCTCCACCAGGGGCATGACAGTTATGAATACATAGAAACATATAAGAAAAATAAAAGAAACAATAGGACAGGTACGGGAGGCATGTTGGTGCGCTTATGCACGCCCCCTACAGACTTCTTAGGAAAGGAGTGAGCTCAATTGTAGAAAGTCTAAAGTTAAAGTTTTTGGGGTTTGGGGAAGAAACCACAGGTTTCAGGTTGAGTATTCCAGACATTGACTACTCTGTTGCTGAAGTCGTATTTCCTGCAATCATGTTTGATGCGTTTTACCTTGAGTTTGTATCTCTTGGGTGCTCTTGTATTGTTATAGTTGAAGCTGGTAGGACATTACAATATATAATTTTATGTACTATACTTTGATCAGACTGAAGGCAACATAGTTCTAGGTTGACTAGGCCTAGAATTTGAGTCTGGTGGCATAAGGTATTCTCCAACAAGTAGAGGAGTGGAGAACTCTTCTTGTGAAATATCTCTGGACTTTCTCAACTGTGCTAATATCAAATACGTAATGTGGGTTCTGGACTGATGAGCTGTATTTGAGTATTGGTCTAACAAATGTTTTGTATGCTTTAGTTAGTAGTGTGATATTACCAGAGAAAAAGCTATGTAAGATTAGGTTAACAACTCTTAATGCCTTTTTGGTTATCATTAGAGATGATAGAGATGAGTACTCCAGAATCCTTGACAGAGTTTGGATCATCAACAAGGTCTTGATTATTCAGCCTGTATTTTATTTTCTGGGTTTTTTTTGCCAATATGTAAGACAACATTTATTTGTTGAGATTTGAAGTTGCCATTTGATTCACCATTCTGACATAGTCAAGGTCTTTTTGAAGGGTAGCAGTATTGTCTGTGGTGCTGAATTGCTTTACATCATCAGCAAAGAGAACACAGTTACTCTTAATATGATCACAGAAGTTATTTATGTAAAGTATGAAGAGAGTTGGTCCTAGAACACTGCCTTGGGGGACACCACTATTGACAGGTACAGAATTTGATAGGATGCTCCCAATTTTGACAATTTGTTGTCTCTTTGACAGGAATGCTTCTATCCAGTTATGCAGGTGTCCAGAGATACCATAAGATTTTAGTTTGAGGAATAGTTTGTCATGCACCACTGAATCAAAGGCTTTACAGAAGTCCCTGTAGATTACATCTATTGCTTTGATCTGAGTTGTGTAGTCCATATGTTTTTGCAGTGTAAGAGTTGCAGATTACAGGATAGTTTTTTCTTTAAACAAAATTATTTATTAGAGATTAGGTTGTTTGTCTCTAAGTGGAGGATAACGTATTGGTTAGTAATTGATTCCATGACTTTACAGTTGATGCAGCATCAAGAGATTGGTTTGTAATTTTCAACTAGGCTGGGGTCTCCCTTTTTGAAGATGAGGATGACTGTGGCTTCTGACCATAGATTTGGCAAGGAGCTGGTCCTGAAAGATTTATCGAAGATTATGCTTAGAGGTTTGGCTATCTCAGTGGATAGCCTTTTTAAGAAGTAGACACATATTCATCCGGTCCAATAGATAGAGATGGTTTTAGATTGTGTAGTGCTTTTTCAACATTGTTTACTGTAAAATCAATATGTATTAGATCATTTTTTAAAATAAGTTTTTATTTTTTACAACAAACGTACAAAAAAGATACAGATAACCCTCTTTCAATTATATACATACAGTATGTCAGTTGGTTACAATCTTTTGTGCTATCCTTTTCTTACCATTACTCACAAGTTATACAAATTCTCACCTTATCAATCTAGCTTGGGCTTATGTAATATCAATTATTAAACATTCATTTGACTAAATTATTTTTCCATCATTTTATACGAGATATTCTAATTTTAATTATGATTTAATCATACATTCATCCAATTGTTATATATTTTATATTGTATTCTATATCAATCTATCAACTTTTATTGTACGGCTTACTAATCTATTTCTTTATCATGTCTTTTTATCTAACCATTGATAAAATAAATCCCATATCATATAAAACTGTTTATCCTCTTATTCTCTAATTTCAAATGTCAATTTACTGATTTTGGCACAGTCCATGATTTTCTTAGTAATTTCCTCCTGCATAGGTATTTTTTTCATTTTTCCAATTCTTAGAAAATACAATTCTAGCCACTGTTAAAACATTTACAATCAAATATTTCAATTCTTTACAATATATTTCCGGTATAATTCCCAATAAAAATATCTCAGGTTTAAAGTCTATGTGTTGTTTTGTCATTTTTTCCAACCATGTGTGGATATAGTCCAATATTTTTTTGCATCTGAGCATGTCCACCATATATGGCAATACAAACCAAGTATCTGATGACATTTCCAACATTTATTCGATTTATTCTTGAACATCCTCGCAACTCTTGTCGGGGGTAAGTGCCACCTGTAAAATATCTTATACAAATTTTCTTTATATACAGTTGACATTTTATAATTTTATAATTTTGAGACCACAATTTCTGCCATTTATCTAAGTCAATCCCATATCCAATTTTTTTCCCCCACACAATCATTGTTACTTTTACTTGTTCTTCCTCTAATTTAAACTCTAGCAAATGTCCATAGAGTTTTTTGATTACTTTTTCATCAATACCTGTCAAAATTTTATCTAAATCAGTCAACTTATCATAGATACCTTTGGTTTTAACATCTTTATCAAATCTAGATTGTATTTGCAAATATGAAATCCAATTCATTTTTACACCTTGTTCTTCCAATGCTTGCATAGATTTTAGTTCATCCTTTTCATTCAATATCTCACCATATCTAACTGTTTGTTTCTTTTTATGTATTATTGGATAGGGAAAAGCTTCAATAGTAGATATCCATAGTAGAATTTTTAAATAATATTAATATTTTTATAATAATATTATTTTAAAATGCAACATGTAGAATGTACTAAGCAGAAACAGAATGAAAATTATGTGTCTTCACTTAAGTGTTAATTTAGGGGAATGATAGCAAGGCGTCAAACTTTAAAAGTGTTTACAGGGGAAATTTTCTGTTAAAGAGAAGAGATAAATAGATAATTGGAAAAGAACGGACAAAAGATACAACTATAATGATTTTAAAATAAAATGAAATAAACAAAATATAATTAAGAGAGTGAAAAGAAGGGAGAAGTTATATAGAAAATATAGAATGGTAAATAAGATAAGAATGGTATATAAGGTGAGCATGAATTTGATTTAGGTCTCTAAAAAAAGATGTAACCTGGGGCAAAGCCACTTTTCAAAAAGAAGTTTTATGTTTTGTATTTTGCATAGCTATGTTTGATTGAGAATTAATAAAACCTTGGATGAATAAAACTAAAGGGAGAAACAATGAGAAATTTGGAAAAATATGTACAAATGATAATTAAGGAGGTTTTATGTTTTTATGTCTTGTTTTATGTTTTGTATTTTGTGTGTTTATGCTTGATTGAGAATTAATAAAACCTTGATAGAAAGAAATATAATTGAATAAAAGTAAAGGGAGAAACAATGAGAAATTCAAAAAAGTTATATATGCGTTTAAATGGAAATGTGATAATTTGGAACTATGCTGTATAAAACAATGTTTTATTTGCTGTGTTAAAATCTATAAGCAGCTTTTAGAAAGGAGGTTTTATGTTTTTATGTCTTATGCTTTGTTTGTTAGAAGTTTTATGTCCTATGTTTTGTATTTTGTGTGTTTATTATTGATCGAGAATTAATAAAACCTTGATAGAAAGAAATATAATTGAATAAAAGTGAAGGGAGAAATAATGAGAAATTTGGAAAAGATATATATGTGCTTAAATGGAATTGTGATAATGTGGAACTATGCTTTAAAAAATAATGTTTTATTTGCCTTGTTAAAACTTATAAGTAATTTTTAGAAAGGAGGTTTTATGCTTTTATGTCCTATGTTTTGTTTGTCTTTAAAAAATCAATAAAATTTGTTTTTTAAAAAATATTTTTATAATAATATTAATATCTTCTCCCAGTTTAGAAACAATGCTTCTCAAATATAATGGGTTCTAAAATACCCCTGTGTTTTAGTTCCCTTATACCAGAGGAAGGCATGCCCCACTAACAGCAAGTCATGTCCTTCTAAATTAAAAAGTCTGGTATTCTTTAGTGTTATCCACTCCTTTACCCACATCAAGCTCATCGCTTGGTAGTATAATTCCCAATTGGGCAAAGCAAATCCTCCTTTTATTCTTGCATCTTGTAGCAATTTAAGTTTTATTCTCATTTTCTTCTCTGCCAAATGTATTTTAGCATTATTTTGTTTAAATCTTCAAAAAATTCTTTCCTAATCTGATTGGAATTGTCTAGAATAAATATAAGATTCTAATCAATACATTCATCTTAATTGTAGATATTCCCCCAATCAATGATAATTGTAAATTTTCCCATTTTATCCAGTCTGTCGCAATCTGTTGTTTAAGTTTAAGATAATTATTCTCCTTACATGTGCTACATCTGGGTGTTATGTGTATCTCTAAATACTTAACCTTATTTGTGACCTGGATCCCCCAAACATTCTCCAATTCTTTCTTTCGTCTTACTAACATGTTCTTTGCTAAAATCTTTGTTTTATCTTTATTTATTTTCCTGATACTTTCCCATACTCTTCTATCTTTTCGATCAGTTTAGGTGCTGACTCCAATGGATCCTCTAATATAAATGGCAGGTCATCTGCAAAAGCTTGTAATTTATACTCTTCTTTTTTAATTTTCATTCCTTTTATTTCTTTTTCTTCTCTGATGTTCCTATTCAGCACTTCCAGTGTTAACACAAGCAATGGAGGTGACAGTTGACAGCCTTGTTTAGTCCCTTTTCTTATATCTAAAGTCCGTTAATTCTCCATTTATCATAACCTTTGCAGTTTGTTTATGATATATTGTTTTTATGGCTTGAGTAATTTTTTTACCAAAGCCCATTTGGTCCAATTGTAACAGCATAAAACACCAATTCACATTATCAAAAGCTTTTTGTGCATCTAAAAAACATCAGAGCCATTTGTTTTTCGGAATGTGCCTCATAGTATTCCAGTGAATCTAAAATTATTCTCATATTATATTTAATCTGTCTCTTCAGCAGAAATCCATTTTGATCAGGGTGAATAAAATTGTTTAAGTATCTTTTCAGTCTTTCTGCCAGAATTGAAGAAAAATTTTATAATCTGAATTTAATAGTGATATTGGGCTGTAGTTTTTAACTTGCTGTGGATCTGTTTCCTCCTGCAGTACAAGTGTGATGTATGCATCTGACCATGTTTTGGGTATTCTCTTCTTTGTCATAACTTCATTCATAACTTCTAATAAGTGAAGAATCAATGTTTCCTGGAATGTCTTATAAAATTCCACTGGCAAACTGTCCAGACCTGGTGCTTTCCCAATGTTTTGCTTTTTTTAAAGCTTCTGTTAATTTTCAATATCTTTAGGTATCTGAGGCAAATTTGCTTCCTGTAAATATTGTTGAATTCTTTCTTCCTGAAAATTCTCTTGATGGTATAGTTTTCCATAATAATCTTAAATTATTTTTTTCTTCTCTGCATTTCCATAGCATACATACATATATAGCATCCTTGTTCATTTATCAATTGATTTATCCTTCTCAAGTCTCTTTCCTTTCTCAATTAATATGATAGCCATCTGCCTAGTTTGTTTGCATCATCAAAATAGTTCTGCTTAGCATTTTTAATTTTTTGTGCTATTTCTTCTTTTTCAGTTAGCCCCATTTTATGTTTAGTTATGTCCATTTTAACTTTAATGTCCTTTGTTGTGGAAATTTCTGTAGTTCTTTTTCCAACTTCTTATAGTCATCTTCCAATATTTTAAAGGTTCTTTTTTCTGTTTTATATTTCTTTTCCTTGTATCATCCATTATCAAGCCTCTTGTATAAGCCTTCATCATGTCCCAGAGGTTCTGTAATAATGTATCCTCTTTTGTGTTTTCTTTAAAGAAAAAAGTCAATTCTCTTTCAATTTTCTGTTTAAAGTCTTTTTCCTTTAATATCGTATTATTTAAAATCCATCTAGATCTCCTTTTTTGTAATTTCCTTACAAGTGTTATTGGACTGTGACCTGCCCAGGTACTTGCTTCTATTTCAATGTCTTGTGTGTTAGAAAGCAATTCTGTTGACATCCCTATCATATCTATTCTAGACTAGGATGCATGTCTATTTGAAAAAAAGGTATATTGTTTATTTTCCACATTTCTCTCTCTCCGTGCATCTTTTAAGTTTATCTCACCTACCATTCAAAAGAAGGATTTTGGAAATGTCTTTCTAGTTTGCTTTGCTGTTTTTTGTGTTTTATAGTCCAATTTCTCATTTATTATTCCATTAAAATCTCCCATCAGACAGATATTAGCATAATTCAGTTCAATTATTTTTTTATGTAATTTCCTGTTTTGGCAAGGAGTTCATCTTGAAAGATTTTTCAAAGATTATGCTTTGAGGTTCGGCTATGGCAGTAGATAGCTTTTTTAAGAAGTAGGCACTTATTCCGTCCAGTCCAATAGATAGGGATGGTTTTAGATTGCGCAGTGCTTTTTCAACATTGTCTTCTGTAAAATCAATATGTATTAGATCATTGTAGTTATCTGTGGTTTGACTGGGAAATACTGGGCATAATCCATTGCTGTTTACAAATACAGAGCCAAAGAATGTGTTAAAGAGGTTGGCTTTAATAGTGTCGTCATTGCAGTCTTTACCATTAGGTCTTTTAGGGGTGGGATGGACCTTGAGTCTTTTAGTTTGTTGTTTACAAAATTGTAAAAAGTGCGGGTGGAATTGGTGCATAGAAGGTTTTCCACTTGTTTAATGTAATAATTGGTGCATTCAGTCTTTACCTGGTGACATACATTTTTGTATTGGCTTTTGAACTTGTAAATATGACTAGATTTGTTTTTCTGCCAAAGTTATCTCTTTTTGGATTGGATCTTCCTATTTGTTATGGGGATTCTGGTTTTTTTTTGTTTTTGGAGTTGTTATTGGTACATATAGTTTGATGACTCTTTTGACTTCAAGTAAAAATATGTTGTAATGTTTTATGAAGGAGTTGTTTTGTTTCCCCAATGAAGAAATCTCCACATATTTCACAGCATTGTACTGCATATACCACATTGCTTAGTTTGTAATCTGGATTTTTTTTTTCTCATTTCCTTCTTGTTTGGGCAGTTAAAAAATGAAAGAATATATATTTATTTGTATTTCATATTTTTTATTGTTGAAAGGCTGGAAAATGCCTTTCTTCTGAGGGGTCGATTTTCCTGCTGGGAGAACTCCAGTGCAAGGACACAGACAATTGCTTGGAAGCTGATTTATTTTTCAGGAAGGCAAGAGATAGCAAGAAGTCTGCGTTCCTGGGGCTAGCCATCTTTGTATAATAAACCCCTGATTTTTATACCTTTTTTCCTTTTGTGTGTGTGTGCTTGTGTTTTTATTTCTTAATGTTTTAAATCCTGTCAGGGGTTGTCTTCATTTCCGCCAGAGGGTAAACTCCGTGGGGTGGTTTGATTGGATTATCAGTTTCATCCTAATGTTTTCTTATATTTGTTTGGTGGCAATCTCCTGTCTGCTGTGGAATTTATTTTGTGTCTTTTGTCTATTTGTTTTGCTGATTTGGCATGACCTGTTGTTTGTAAGGAATTTCTTTTTCTTGTTTCCCTAGCTTTCTTAATTACTTGGCTTTTGTCTATGGGGCTTCTTTCAATACCTTTTATTAAATCTCTTTTCCTATGCAAGTTTGTTTTATGGCTGGCCTGATGTTCCCTTTGGGCTTTTCCTGATTGGGTGTCACCACTGTCCTCATGAAGTTCCCTTTCCACATTATGAAATACCTCCCTCATGGTCCATCCTTTTACAAATAATTATTGCTTTGTTATATGAAGAAAAGGGTTTTTTTTTTTAAAAAAAACTATCATTATTTTTCAATTATAATCTGAATGATCTGAATAACAAAGATTTTGCATGCAAAATTGGATGAAGTTTGAAAATAAAATGAAGATATTGAAAAAGTTTAAATATATAACTTATGTTGTATATTCATGAACTGGGATAGAGCTTGCTAACAAGGTCAGCCAATGAATAGGCACGATAACTAAATCAGCCAATGGGGACAGTTTGGAAACTGAAACTAGAAATAGCCTAGGATGGGAACTGAAACTAGAAGTAGCCTAGGCATGGCTCTATGTTAAGCTGTGCAGCTCTGAAGCCATTGAGTTCTGAATCTGTCTATTAAAATGAACTGCTTCTCTCTTCTGCTTGCCTGCTGAACTAAAGTAAACGAGAAACTAATTTGCTTGTCTGCTGAAGTGACTTGAAATATGTTTCTGTCTGAGTTTGCTGCATGTTGGAAAAATCTATAACTGGTTTATATAATCTCATTATTATTTTTTTCAGTGCTGTAAATATACACAGACATCTGTGTTTATTTTTCTGGAGCTGAATTAATACTGCAAAACTCTGAATATCTACTTTATGTATGAAATAATATGTAAAGGATCTTATTTAATCTACAACCTGTATATTTAACAGTTTCAAATGTAAACACTTTGTCAATCAATAGCATGAAGAAAATTTCAAATTTAAATGGTTCTCAATTATTTTTTATTTGTTTTTCAGTTAAAAACAGTGTAGATTGATGTAAAAAATGGCATTCCATTGACTATAAGCAAAACAGAAGGAACTGAGATTTCTCCATATGATTTCAAGGAATCCAGTTAATATTTATTAATTTGAAACTGGGTTTGATGTTTTCAATTGGGTCACATTTCCAAACAAGTCCTTTCTAAGAGTCCAAATTGGAAGCATTGATCCCATGGCTCCCCCAGACAAGTTCCACACCATTTCTACCATGGATGCTGTTGGCCCCTTGTATTTAACCAGGTGTGTCTCGTTTTTCAGTTTTTAAGAAATCGCATCTTCATTCATCCACAGAAATAAATGATTAAATGACTATCACGACAACAACCTTTGGATTTAGCAGCCTCAATATTTTTTATATGTGATGTGAACATAAGTTACTAAAATATAAACGGGTGACTTAAAATTGAAATGCCCATAATCTTTGATTATCTCCAATGCAAAATCATCACAGTAATTGTAGTACTAGATTTTGCGATTAGTCAGTTGAGCATATCAGTGCATTAGCATTGAGTTCAATGCAATGAAATTGAGATAAGCTAAAACAAAGCAATAAGATAAATTGGTATATGATAAAATAGAATGCAAATATATATTAAAAATGAATATTTCAGATTTAAAAAAAAGGTGCTTTTTTCTCAAACTCAGCAAATTTATGAGGCGTGGACTTCAATTCCAAACTTCAACATACTGGCTGGGGAATTCTGGCAGTTGAAGTTCACACCTCTTCTACTTGCTGAAGATTGAGGAACAAATTAATTGAACTGAACTGAATTTTAATGAATTTAAAACAAAAGAAAATGGTGAAATTGGACACTAAGGACTGATGAGGATGGGAAGAGTTTGGGTATGTATAATTGATGAAATGGACTCCCAACACATACATTCTTCATATGAAAGAAATCTCACTTTATTTATAACAGACAATGCCTCTTTCCATCTGTAATGAGAAATGTCCTTCTGGCTCCAGCAAGGTAAAAATTGAAGGGAAATTATCCTGCTGCTATGACTGTAGACAGTGTCCAGAAGGGAAGATAGCTGACCAAATGGGTAAGCAAACGGATATGTTGAATGTATGGATAATTTAATAAATAGAAATTTATTTATAAGTATTATGGTGTCTGAAAATTTTATCTGATAGGTTGTATCCTTTAAAGCATTTTTTATATTATTTTCAAAAAAAATAATATAAAGTCATAATATCTTAGTAAACAAAGTATGGTATTAATTCTTCATACTTAAAACCTATCATTGTTCTGTGAAACAGTTTTGTTTGTACTTTTTCCTCAGAATTAAATGACTGTTTCCCATGTCCAGAGGATCAATACCCAAACAAGGGTCAAGATAATTGCCTTCAAAAAACTCTAACTTATTTAACTTTTCAAGAGCTGTTGGGTATTTCTTTGGTAATGATTGCAGTCTCCTTTTCTGTCATCTCAGCTGCGGTCCTGGGAATCTTCGTTAAACACCAGGACACTCCCATTGTCAAAGCCAACAACAGGAACCTCACCTACACACTTCTCATTGCTCTCCTGCTCTCCTTCCTTTGCACTCTGCTCTTCATTGGGAAACCTGATAGATTGAAATGTCTCTCGTGACAAACTACATTTGGCATCACTTTCTCTATAGCTCTTTCTTGTATTTTGGGTAAAACAACTACATAGTAGTTCTTGCTTTCATGGCCACAAAGCCAGGCTCCAAAATGAGGAAATGGGTGGGGAGAAGGATGGCCAACACTATTGCAGTAATGAATCAGCCTCAAATGGTCTTGGCATATGCCAGACCTCACGTAGGCAATGTCTTCGATACGTACCAGGCCTCACGTAGGCTGAAAGCAGGTATCAGGAACAAAGAACATCACCAAGGTAAAACAGGTATCAGGAACAAAAGAACGTTACCCAGCTACATGACACCAGAAGCTACTAACTGGACTGCAGGTGCTGATTGGTTACTTTGTATCCATTAAACACTGTGATTGGGTGCTACAATGTATCCACTAAAACTTTTACTCTTATGCTATGTTGATGAAATGAAACTTTCTCCTTTGTGACATATCCCCATGTGTATTCAATAAAAGAGCTTCCCCGAGCACGTGGTGGGGGCAGCTCACCCAAGATAGAGCCAGCCTGGTGTCTTTCTTGATGCATTCGATGACTCAGTGAGAAGCCCTCCAAATGCGGAGAAAAGCCCCATCTGGTGACCCCAACGTGATCCACTAAAAGGATTCGGGCGCATCTGCCTTCGACCTCCCATCTCACCCGGCCAGCCAAGCCAGTTGCAATGCAGGGACACTGTCTTGTGCCACGGATCCCTTCCCAGGAATCTTCCCCAAAGAAGACATCCTCCCTTCAGGTGAGTATGGGCGGGAAATTCTCCAAAGCATAGATATCACATCTGCAGGAATTGGGGGAATTAACGAAGAGCTCAATTCTCATTCTTAGGAATCAGGGCAAAACACTCCCAGTTCCAACTAAGAAGGACCTTGTTACCCTTTTGACTTACATTTACATGCAGTGTCCGGCTCATCCAGAAAAAGGGTCCTTAAAAGTCTCCGCATGGCAACGTTTGGGTGACTATTTTCACAATACTCCAAGGGCTCTGCCAAAGATTTTAACCACCTGGCGAATAGTTATAGAATGTTTAAAAATTCATAGGTCAGCACTGACTAGCGCCAGTTTCACCCCCTCTGCGGAGGCCCCCTTATGCAACTGAAGCCAAAACCAAAGATGCTCTCCCATTAGAAGCCTCCTCCCCGCTGCTTCTGGACCCTTAAGTCCTCCCAAGTTAAATCCAGTGGAGGATCAAACGCCCATGGGGGCGGTCATGCAAGCCATGGCACAGGGGTGCAGAGAGGGCTCTCTTACCCTGGAGGAGCTCTTCCTCTGTCTCATGGAATATGTGGGGGATGGAGCCAGAAATATGGTGCCTAGACTTGAGCCCTTATCCATGAAATTAATCAGAGATTTAAAACAAGCTGTGGCCATGTACAGCATTCAGGCACCATATGTCAGAGACTTCATCAATACCATCAGCACCTCTTTTTTTATGTTACCCCAAGATTGGAAAGACCTTTTCTGAATGATACTGACAGGACCACAGTACGTTGTTTGGGAGTCAGACTTTCATGCCAAGGCTGAAAAGGTTGCTCACAATCACGGCTCGAAAGCAGATCAAATTTTTGGTACAGGCCGATTCATGGACTTAACAGCCCAGATCACAATCCCACGAGTTCTTGCCCTTGTCAGTATCATAGCTATCAGAACCCTTGATAAGGTCGATGATCCTGCCTCTGGCGCCATAGGATCTTTTTCTAAAATTACTCAAGGCTCACATCAGCCTTACGCTGAATTCATAGAAGAACTTCAAAAGGCAATTCAAAGGCAAATCTCAAATGGAGAAGCCCGCAAGGAGCTTCTGTTAAAACTGGCCTTTGAAAATGCAAATGAGGATTGCAAGAGGATTATGCAGCCTCTGTCTGCCCAAGGGGGGGCTTCCCTCTCGGACTATTTAAAGGCTTGCAGAATCGTGGAAACTGTTTCCTACAATATGGAGCATCTGGCCATGGCCCTGCAGCAAGCAAATTCTCAAAACAGGCCAGCTGGAAATTGCTTCAATTGTGGGAAACCAGGCCACTTCAAAGCACAATGTAGGGCTAGGGACAATGCACAGAACAACAATAAGCCAAAAATGATTTGCTCAAGATGCAAAAAAGGGTACCACTGGGCAAACCAGTGTCGCAGCAATGCCCCCCAACCACAGGGAAACTAGAAGGGGGGCAATCAGCCAGCCCCACTCCAAAGGCTGACACCATATCTTTCCAATTAATTGCCTCCGAAGATATGGAAATTGACATCCCAGGCACCATGTACTTTCTCCCCACATGCCTGAAAATGATTCCTCCTGCCATGACACCCCTCATTATTTATCCCATCCGGGACCTCATGGCAAAAGCAATTATTGCATCTCCATTTCTGAGAGATTCTGATGACTTTTCCTCAGTTGCCATGGCAGTGATTGGAAATACTCCCATGAAATTTAGCAAGGGAGAACTAGTGGCAACCGCTATTCCAGTACCTACTAAAACTGAAGATGCTTGGGCATTCGCTGTCCATCAAACTATGGAACAAGCCAGGCCTGTGTTACAATTCACAATCTGTAACAAAGTCTTTTCGGGTCTCTTAGATACTGGAACCTGACGTAAGTGTCATCTGAATGGCTGAGTGGCTGGATGATTGGCCCCTGGAAGCTGCCCCAGCCATTCAGGGAGTGGGAGGAGTTCAGCACGCCCACCGTAGCAAACACTGGCTACCAGTGAGTTCTTCTAATGTCTCTCGCACTGCCTACCTCCAACCCTTGGTTCTTCCACTGCATACTAACCTGTGGGGCCAAGATCTTATGTCTCAACTTAATGCAAACTCATTATAGATTAATGGCATCTTCTGCTGGAACACCACTGCGGCTGCAACTAAAAACCACAGAGCCTGTTTGGGTCGATCAATGGTCCCTCACTATAGACAAATTAGAAGCCTTGCAATCACTTGTCCAAGACCAAATTGTCGAAGGGCATGTTGAACCATCTGTTAGCCCATATAACACCCCCATTTTTGTCATAAAGAAAAAATCAGGAAAATGGAGGCTCTTACATGATTTAAGGGCTGTGAATTTGATTATAAAACCAATGGGGGCGTTACAATGTGGTCTTCCAAATCCCAATATCATCCCTGAAAAATATGATATCATGGTTATTGACTTAAAGGACTGCTCCACATCATAGAGTGGATCCATCTCTCCCATACGTCACGATGCTCCATCACCTCCAAATCAGCCCAGTTAGCTCAATTAATCATAAAGGGCAGGAGCCACGCAAAATTGCTTATGGGAATAGATGTCTCCACACTCTTTATCCCTTTCTTGCTGCAAATATGGGAACCTCTATTCCAAAACTCCCAGGAGCTTCAGTTTGCTTTAGCCGACTGGCCTGGACTAGTCTCCTGCCACCCGCCCACTGATCCATGTTTTCAGATCATTCGGACAATACCCATCTCCTTTTCCTCTCCCATCAGCAAAGAATCTTTGGTCAATGCCTTGACTATATTCACTGACGGCAGTAGAGAATGAGGGGCATGCGCTTGGCAAAGAAACGGGATGTGGCACACAAAAACCACCCCTGCACAGACATCACCACAAAGGGCTGAACTTGCTGCAACCATACTAGTCCTCCAGAATTTTAGTGAACCCCTCAACTTGATCCTAAACAGCCTATATGTTACCCAAATAATTTCTACTATCCATGATTCTTACCTCTCTCCTGCTATTGATAAAAACCTTCTCTCTCTTTTTGTTACGTTGCAACAGCTTGTTGCACAGCGTCAGCACCCTCTCTTCGTAGCACACATTCGCAGCCACCAGCCTTTCCCAGGAATCCTCCAGGAAGGTAATGACGTGGCTGATCAAGCAGCTGCAGGTATTATGACCACACACATATTAACTCCTTGGGAAAGTCATTCTTACTTTCATCAAAATACTAAAGCCCTCATGAAACGTTTTAACATTACTATGGCAGAAGCCTCAGCCATTAGACAGCAGTGCCCCACCTGCAGTCAGCAAGCCCTTGGGGGTAAATCCCCGCAGGTTGAAAGCCTGTGTAATATGGCAAATGGACGTTACTCAGTTTCCCCCATTTGCCCCCTACATGTTACAATAGATACTTATTCAGGATTTATAATGGCGACCCCGCAGAGAGGAGAAGCCTCTAAACATGTCATTAACCACTGCATTCGCACCTTTGCATCGTTGGGACACCCAAATGAAATAAAAACAGACAATGGTCCTGCATACACTAGTACAGCCATGTCAGAATTTTGCACTAAGTAGCAAATCACCCACAAATTTGGGATCCCTTATAATAGTCAGGGACAAGCCCTGGTGGAGAGAGCCAATTTAATGTTAAAAACAGCACTAGAATGACATCTGACCAAAGGGAAAAAACCCCTTGGCCTCCCGGCGATGCAAAACACCCTTAATCTTTGCCTTTATACACTTAATTTCCTCAATCTCTCTGGCACCCCTGCTACGATGGCAGTGGAACGACACTTTTCCTCCCCCCCCCGATTCTCCCAAACCACAGGTATACTACCGCCAACTGCCAGACCCTACTTGGAAGGGTCCTGTTGATCTCCTCACCTGGGGTTGTGGCTATACAGCTATCCAGCTTCCAGATCATGTCCTGTGGGTTCCTGGACAGCACATCAGACCATACCATGCCAAGGTAGAAAAATCAACACCTGCAGATATATCAGCATGATCCGTTCTGTTGCCTTGCTGACCCTCCCCCTCCTCGTCCTTGCTGCACAAGCATCCAAGGTGTCCATTCTGTCTCGAGTAACGTACTTTATGCCAGATACCCCCCTCCTTCTGACCTGCACCGCATCCCGGGACATTTTTCCCCCTTACCTCAGATGGTCAACACTTCCTCAGCCATGGATCCACATCCCCAGCAACGCCTCTTTCCAGATCAACACCTTTGAACATCCTCTTCGGACTACACTCCTCATACTTCATCCTACTGCAACCACCTACTACAGCTCTGGTCGACACCTCTATGATTCCATATGCAACACTTATGATTCCTGGACGGTCCTCAGACCTCGCTCACCTCTTTGTCATCGCAGACAGCTTGTGAGTCAGCCTGACATCCATATTCAGAACCCCCCTTTGCTGCATCGGGCTAAGAGGTCTCAAAACCCCACCAAGCCAGATGACTGTGCCCCCTGCTTGACCAAAACCACACAAGCAGGCTTCACTCAACTAGCTTTAGAAGCCTCACCATCACTGTTCAACAACATTTCTTCTATAGGAAATATAACAGCTAGAACAGCCTCTGACCCCCTTATCTGGACAATCACTACCAACTTAATTGGTAGAAACTGCTTTTCCCGAAATTGGTCCATTCCGGTAGGACATCTCCTTTGTTTAGGCACATGGGATGACTCCTACCAGATTTGGACAGCACCTGACAATGCCACTACCATACCTGCAAAATTCAACATCTCCCTCCTCCCTTATCTCAGCGACACTACATCCTCCCAAAACTGGACAGCACCCAATAACATGTATTGGATTTGTGGTAACCTAGCCTACCCATCCCTTCCAGCAGACTGGCAAAGATCATGTGTATTGAGATGGATAAGACCCTCCTTTTTTCTCCTACCAATCTCTATTAAGCAGGAACTAGGCATCCCTGTATATGACACGTTATCTCGCAAAAAAAGGGATGCAGACAATACCTTTGCAGGCTTCCCCTGTCAATCAGAATATGCAGGGGATATCTGGAGCTCAGAATCGTCTGCACCTATGGCATGGCTACTTGGGCCAAGGACGGGTCTTATGGATATAGGACCCCCATATATATGCTTAATAGAATCATTCGTTTACAAGCTGTCTTAGATTTAGTGGGCCAACGGATAGATAAGGCTCTAAACACTCTTGCAACTGCTACAGACAAATTACGTACAGCTGTCTACCAAAATCGCTTGGCTTTGGATTACATATTAGCCAAGGAAGGGCGGGTATATGGCAGGTTCAATCTCACAAATTGTTGTCTTCAAATTGACAAAGTTGGCAAAGTTGTAGCATAATTAACAACTGAGATGCGACAATTAACCTATAATCCTGATCAAGTATGGCAAGGTATTGACCTCAAGAATATGTTCAGCTCCTGGTTCCCAAAACTGCCAGGATTACAAGATATAGTAGCTCTCATAGGCATGATTGCTGCTGGATGCGTTATTCTTCCATGTGTATTACCAATTTTTGTTCGCACTATCTCCAGTAATCTGTCATTGTTAGCAGAGAAGCGCGACATTGCACAGGTTAATGCTCTCTGGGAAAAGGAACCTCTGTACAAAGCCATACCCTCAGAAGACCCCAATATGAACATTCGCACGAGCTTTCACATGGGCAATGACGAGGATCCAGAAGAATCTCCTCTGCATAAAACCAAAACAGAGGAGATGCAGTAATGAATCAGCCTCAAATGGTCTTGGCATATGCCAGACCTCACGTAGGCAATGTCTTCGATACGTACCAGGCCTCACATAGGCTGAAAGCAGGTATCAGGAACAAAGAACATCACCAAGGTAAAACAGGTATCAGGAACAAAAGAACGTTACCCAGCTACACGACACCAGAAGCTACTAACTGGACTGCAGGTGCTGATTGGTTACTTTATATCCATTAAACACTGTGATTGGGTGCTACAATGTATCCACTAAAACTTTTACTCTTATGTTATGTTGATGAAATGAAACTTTCTCCTTTGTGACATATCCCCATGTGTATTCAATAAAATAGCTTCCCCGAGCGCGTGGTCGGGGCAGCTCACCCCGAGATAGAATGAGATGGTGAGATAGTGTCTTTCTTGATACATTTGATGACTCAGTGAGAAGCCCTCAAAATGCAGAGAAAAGCCACACACTATTGTCCTATCTGTCTTCACGGTTCAGTTCACCATCTGTGTAGTGTGGTTGGCGATGTCTTCCCCATTTCCAGATTCAGACGTGCACTCCATGGTTGAAGAAATTGTCCTGGAATGTAACGAAGGTTCAACCACAATGTTTTATACTGTCCTTGGCTTTATGGGGCTCTTGACCGCTGTCACTTTCACAGTGGCCTTCTTGGCTAGGAATTTACCTGACAGCTTCAACAAAGCCAAATTTATCACCTTCAGCATGTTGGTCTTTTGCAGCGTCTGGGTGTCATTTGTTCCCACCTATTTGAGCACCAAGGGAAAATATGTGGTTGCTGTGGAGATCTTCCCCATTTTGGCTTCAGCAGCTGGATTGCTGGGCTTCATTTTATCTCCCAAGTGCTATATCATTATTCTGAGACCTGATTTGAATAAGAAGGAGCAATTAATAAAAAAATAAAACTAATATTTATATCTTGAATGAAGATAAATTGGTTATTTTCCATACAATATAAAGGCTGGGATTTTAGGGGGTGCTTTGGGGATTCTGCATTATTCCCTCATATCAGCATATCAATGTGACATATAAGACAATACCTTGATATATAGGGACACAGATATATATCCCTATTACACTCACTCTGTGAAACTATGACAGATAATTTAGCATGTCACCTTTGCTTTGCATGAAGATTCCCATGAAAATAAGACAAACCAGGAAGTTAGACAGTACTGGAAAAATAAACATACAGAGAACCTGTGTGACTGCAAACTCTCATTTAACATTCAGACATTTTTCTCTTCTATAACAACTTTTTCATAATTTTCAGGATGTGTAGATAGGTATTGAGGTAGAGTCACACAAGAAGGTGACTTTCAAAGCATTAGCTGTGATTATATTTCCAAGTTAACTTTAGGACCTAGAGAGTTTCCATGAATCTTTTCTTTTTGAACTATTAGATCATTATTCTGAGCTCCAATAAGAATAAATGGGAATAGCTATTCAAGAATATAATTGTGTTTAAAAATTGTTTTTTAATATTGCAATGTTCAGTTGTCTCATACTTATTGAATTTGTGTCCTGGAACCCATAAGCCTCATAAAATATTTGATTAAAAAAAAAATCTTGCCAACTAGCCTAATATTCTTCAGAAGTATTTTTTTTTTTTAAAATACAGGAAAATACTAATGTGGGTATTCCAAATGTTCCAAATGTGGATGGTTGAGACCCAGATGTTGGTGTTATGGATAAAATGGTTGTCCAGAAATTTGGAAACAATCAATACTAGTCCCCCTTGAAGCATGATAGCATCCACAGTTATGTTGTTGTGGGGATTGAATAAAGAGTTTGGAAGAAGATTGTGATGGAAAATTACTTCTTAGCTTACGTCATGTAACTGCCTTAAATTTTCCTTAAAGATATTGGTCTAATAGTGGTTTTATATCTATTTTTTGTTTCTTGCTTTCAATGAATTTCAAGAAGCCAAATCCTAAAATGTTTCAGAAGGCATAAGTATTTTGCTGCATTTCAGAGAATGACAAAAATGTATAATCATAATTCTAATGAAAAAGAACTGGAAAAAATTATGAAATATCATGACCTGGATATCGAAACTACGCAATTATTGGATGAAACATGTAACAGTGATACCCATTGTCATTGGGGTGCTTGGTACAAACTGCTACTCAGAACATTGTACATCAATAAATTGAACAAATAAAATAAATAAAAATAATTAAAGTGGGGAGGAGATATTATTTTTATAAACATTATATAAACTATATGAATAAAAGAGGAAAACAATATGACACAGAAAACTGCTTTGCAATTAGATTGCAGGTTTCTAAGAGGAAATTTATTTATAAGTGGCATCATGCACAGTTCAATTTAATAATTGCATAGAAACATTTTCCCTAAATTGTTGACTTATGGACAAAAAAAGGGGTTAGGGCTAGCATTAAGTAAATAAGCATTTTTTTAAAAAAAAAGTTTTTTATTTTAACAACAAAACAACATAGACATACCACATAAAACATAAAAACATCATCCTTCTTCATAAATTTACAAACAGTGCATCGGTTGGTTTACCACTTTTTTTTGTGCATCCATTTCCTAGTCAGTAATATAATTATAATAACTCATAATAACTCATATTATCAATCAATAATTGTATAACCTAATATCATCACTAAAAAAAACATTTATCTATAATTTTATTAATTCATACTTTAACGAGATAACTATTTTGCAATAAATCATAAGATCATACCAAATCTATCTTGATAATGTTTTATAAAGATAATATAAAAAAATTATATGCTATATCTGAATGTTCTATTATTATGTTTTATTATCTAACCATTGATAAAAAATATCGCAAACTTAATAAAATTGTTTATCTTCTTGTTCTCTAATTTCAAATGTCATATTACTCATTTCAGCACAATCCAATATTTTCTTAATAATTTCTTCCTCTGATGGAGTTTTCTCACTCTTCCAGTTTTTAGCAAATACAATCCTAGCCGCTGTTAATACATTTACAATCAAATACTTCAAATTTTTATTATATATATCAGGTAAGATTCCCAATAAAAAAATCTCTGGTTTCAAGTCTATGTGTGTCTTTGTCATTTTTTCCAACCATATGCGAATCTTAGTCCAATATTTTCTAGCATCCTCGCAAGTCCACCACATATGGTAGTACGAGCCAGGTATCTGATGACATTTCCAACATTTTTCAGATTTGTTCTTGAACATTCTTGCAATTCTTGTCGGGGGAAAATGCCACCTGTAAAACATCTTATACAAATTTTCTTTATAAGCTGTTGACATTGTCATTTTATAATTTTGAGACCACAATTTTTCCCATTTCTCCAAATCAATCCCAATCCAAAATTCTTCCCCCAAACAATCATCGTTTCTTTAACTTGTTCCTCCTCTAATATAATTTCCAGTAAATAACTGTATAATTTTTTAATCACTTTTTCATCAGTAAATGTCAAAATCTTATCTAAATCAGTCAATTTGTCAAAAAATCCCTCTGTTTTAGAATCTATAAGATACCTTGAATGTATTTGAGCATATGAAAACCAATTCATCTTTATGCCTTGTTCTTCTAGTTTTTGCATTGTTTTAAGTTCACCCTTTTCATCCAATATTTCCCCATATTTAACTGTTTGTTCCTTCTCATATATTATAGGATAAGAAAAGGCTTCAATAGTTGATAACCAGACTGGGATTTTCAAATAACATTTTCTCTCAATTTTCTCCCAATTCAACCATAAAGACTCCCTTATATAATGCCTTCTAAAATAGCCCTACGATTTAGTTCCCTTATACCACAGAAAAGCATGCCATCCCAGTAATAAATCATGTCCTTCTAATGTCAACAATCTAGTCTTTCTTAATGTTATCCATTCTTTAACCCAGATTAAATTTGCAGCTTGGTGATACAACTCCCAATTCAGAAGGCCAAATCCTCCTCTAATTCTAGCATCTTGTAGAAGTTTTAATTTTATTCTGGCTTTCTTACCTTGCCATATAAACTTCAAAACAATTTTATTTAATTCTTCGAAGTAATCTTTACCAAGCCTAATTGGTATGGTTTGGAACAAATATAAAATTCTGGGTAAAATATTCATCTTGATTGTTGAAATTCTACCTATCAATAACAATTGTAGGTTTTCCCATTTCTTCAAATCAGATACTATCTGTTGTTTAAGTTTAATATAGTTATTCTCTTTCAATGTTGTACATCTTGATGTCAAATGTATCCCCAAATATTTAACCTTATTCGTAACTTGAATTTTCAGTAAATCTGCCAGTTCATCTCTTTGTTTTAGTAACATATTCTTTGTCAAGATCTTTGTTTTATCTTTGTTTATTTTCAGACCCGCCATCTCACCATACATCTCTATCTTTTCCAATAGTTTTAAAGCTGTTCCTAGAGGATCTTCCAAAATAAAAACCAAATCGTCCGTGAAGGCTTGCAATTTAAATTCCTCCTTCTTAATTTTCATTCCATTTATATTTGGATCCTCTCTAATGTTTCTATTCAACACTTCCAAAGTCAATACAAATAACAAAGGTGATAATGGGCATTCTTGTCTTGTGACTTTTCTTATATTAATAGAGTCTGTAAAATCTCCCTCTATTATTACTTCTGCCGTTTGTTTATCATATACAGCAGGGGTCCCCAACCACTGGGCCGTGGACCGGTACCGGTCCGTGGATCATTTGGTACCGGGCCACAAAGAAAATAAAAATAAAATAAAAATGGCGGCTTTCTTCGCCTTCGGTGAATGCTGCTGGGATCAGGGATCAAGGACACAAATGAAAGAAGGGGAGGGAGGAAGCAATCAAAGCCTGTCCTGCTCTCTGGCTCAGCGGCTTCAGTTTCCTCCCACCTCGTTCTTCTCTCAGTCGCTCTCTCGCTCCTCCACCAGCCCAGGAAGAAACTGCTTCGAAGAAGCCAGCAGGGTGGCTTTTCCTGTCAGCGCAGCTCCTCCGAAGCACCCGTTCACCCCCACCCCACCTCCCGTGGTTCAATCCAGTGCTCTGTTCTGCCTGCCTTGTCTGCCTTCATTTCTGGTTGTTTCGGAGCAGCTTTGGCTGAGAATAATAACTATTCGCCTCTTTTACTCAGCCGAAGCTGCTCCGAAACAACCAGAAACAAAGGCAGGCAGGCAGGCAGGCAGGCAGAACGGAGCACTGGATTGAACCGTGGGTGGTGGGTTGGGGGTGAACGGGTGCTTCGGAGGAGCTGCGCTGACAGGAAAAGCCACCCTGCTGGCTTTTTTGAAGCAGTTTCTTCCTGGGCTGGTGGAGGAGCGAGAGAACGACTGAGAGAGGAACGAGGCAGACACCTGAGGGATAAGGCTGAGGGAGGGAGGGAGACACCTGAGGGATGAGGCTGAGGGAGGCAGGGCTGAGAGGCGGGGCTTCTCAGCCATCCTGCAGGGACTTGTCCTGAGCCTCCCTGAACTTGGTGGTTTGCTGGCAGATGTTTTATTACCCAACTAGGTAACAACATCAGAGGTTTTCTGGTCAGGTAATGAAACGTCTGCAAGCAAACCACCAAACTCGGATGCCCTCCCTCCCCTTCTTGAAAAAGTGTCTCCCCTCCCCCCGGTCCTTGAAAAAGTGTTTCTGGGTAAAACTGGTCCCTGGTACAAAAAGGTTGGGGACCACTGATATACAGCTTCTATTGCTTGAATAAAATTTCTAGCAAAGCCCATCTCTTCCAATAACAAAAACATGAATCTCCAGTTCACATTATCAAATGCCTTTTGGGCATCTAAAAATATCAAAGCCATTTGTTTTTCAGGATGCGCCTCATAATATTCCAAAGTGTCCAGAATTACCCTTATATTATCCCTAATTTTTCTTTGTTTTATCTTTGTTTATTTTCAAACCCGCCATCTCACCATACATCTCTATCTTTTCAAATAGTTTTAAAGCTGTTCCTAGAGGATCTTCCAATTCATCTTTATGCCTTGTTCTTCTAGTTTTTGCATTGTTTTAAGTTCACTCTTTTCATCCAATATTTCCCCATATCTGTTTGTTCCTTCTCATATATTATAGGATAAGAAAAAGCTTCAATAGTTGATAGCCAGACTGGGATTTTCAAATAACATTTTCTCTTAATTTTCTCCCAGTTCAACCATAAAGACTCCCTTATATAATGCCTTCTAAAATAGCCCTGCGATTTAGTTCCCTTATACCACAGAAAAGCATGCCATCCCAGTAATAAATCATGCCCCTCTAGAGTCAACAATCTAGTCTTTCTTAATGTTATCCATTCTTTAACCCACATTAAATTTGCAGCTTGGTAATACAACTCCCAATTCGGAAGGCCAAAACCTCCTCTAATTCTAGCATCTTGTAGAAGTTTTAAATTTATTTTCGCTTTCTTACCTTGCCATATAAACTTCAACACAATTTTATTTAATTCTTCAAAGTAATCTTTACCAAGCCTAATTGGTATGGCTTGGAACAAATATAAAATTCTGGGTAAAATATTCATCTTGATTGTTGAAATTCTACCTATCAATGACAATTGATATAGAAATGTTTTCCCATTTCTTCAAATCAGATGCTATCTGTTGTTTAAGTTTAATATAGTTATTCTCTTTCAATTTAGTGCATCTTGGCGTCAAATGTATCCCCAAATATTTAACCTTATTCGTAACTTGAATTTTCAGTAAATCTGCCAGTTCATTTCTTTTCTTTTTTTTAATAATTTTTTTTTATTTTTTAATAACAAAATAAACATAAACATACATAACAAAATAAACATAAACATACCACAAAAAACATAAAAAGATCCTTCTTCATAAATTTACATACAGTGCATCGATTGGTTTACCACTTTTTTTTGTGCATCCATTTCCTAGTCACCAGTATAATTATATTACATAATAGCTCATATTATCAATCAACAATTGTATAACCTAATATCATCACTAAATTTTAATTTTGTTAATTCATATTTTAACGAGATAACTATAGTTTGCTTAATTTATTTTGCAATAAATCATAAGATCATACCAAATCTACCTTAATAATGTTTTATAAAGATAATATTAAGAAAAAAATTTTTTTATGCTAAATCTGAATATTCTATCATTATGTTTTATTATCTAACCATTGATGAAAAAGATCCCAAACTTCATAAAATTGTTTATCTTCTTGTTCTCTGATTTCAAATGTCAATTTGCTCATTTCAGCACAATCCAATATTTTCTTAATAATTTCTTCTTCTGATGGAATTTTCTCACTCTTCCAGTTCTTAGCAAATACAATCCTAGCCGCTGTTAATATATTTACAATCAGATACTTCAAATTTTTATTATATATATCCGGTAAGATTCCCAATAAAAAATCTCTGGTTTCAAGTCTATATGTGTCTTTGTCATTTTTTCCAACCATATGCGTATTTTAGTCCAATATTTTCTAGAGTCCTCACAAGTCCACCACATATGGTAGTATGAGCCAGGTATCTGATGACATTTCCAACATTTTTCAGATTTGTTCTTAAACATTCTTGCAATTCTTGTCGGGAAAATGCCACCTGTAAAACATCTTATACAAGTTTTCTTTATAAGCTGTTGACATTGTCATTTTATAATTTTGAGACCACAATTTTTCCCAATTCTCCAAATCAATCCCATATCCAAAATTCTTCCCCCAAACAATCATCGTTTCTTTAACTTGTTCCTCCTCTAATAAAATTTCCAACAAATAAGTTTTTGAAGGCAATTATCTTGACCCTTGTTTGGATATTGATCCTCTGGACATGGGAAACAGTCATCTAAGTCTGGGGAAAAAGAATGAATAAAACTGTTTCACAGAACAATGATAGCTTTTAACTATAAAGAATTAACAGCATACATTATTTACTAAGATATTATGACTTTATATTATTTTTTTTGAAAATAATATACAAATACACTAAAGTATACAACCTATCAGATAAGATTTTCAGACACCATAACACTTATTCTTAATAAATTTATATTTATTAAACTATCCATATATTCAACATATCCATTTGCTTACCCATTTGGTCAGCTATCTTCCCTTCTGGACACTGCCTACAGTCATAGCAGCAGGATAATTTCCCTTCAATTTTTACCTTGCTGGAGCCAGAAGGACATTTCTTATTACAGATGGAAAGAGGCATTGTCTGTTATAAATAAAGTGAAATTTCCTTCATATGAAGAATGTATGTGTTGGGAGTGTCTATTTCATCAATTATACATACCCAAACTCTTCCCATCCTCATCAATCCTTAGTGCCGAATTTCACCATTTTCTTTTGTTTTAAATTCATTAAAATTCAATTCAATTCAATTAATTTGTTCCTCAATCTCCAGCAAGTAGAAGAGGTGTGAATTTCAACTGCCAGAATTCCCCAGCCAGTATGTTGAAGTTTGGAATTGAAGTCCACAACTCATAAATTTGCTGAGTTTGAGAAAAAAGCACCTTTTTTAAAAATCTGAAATATTCATTTTTAATATATATTTGCATTCTATTTTATCATATACCAATTTATCTTATTGCTTTGTTTTAGCTTATCTCAATTTCATTGCATTGAACTCAGTGCTAATGCACAGATATGCTCAACTGACTAATCGCAAAATCTAGTACTACAATTACTGTGATGATTTTGCATTGGAGATAATCAAAGGTTATGGACATTTCAATTTTAAGTCACCCGTTTATATTTTAGCAGCTTATGTTCACATCACATATAAAAAATATTGAGGCTGCTAAATCCAAAGGTTGTTGTCATGATAGTCATCTAATCATTTATTTCTGTGGATGAATGAATACGCGAGTTTTTAAAAACTGAAAAACAAGACACACCAGGTTAAATACAAGGGGCCAAACAGCATCCATGGTAGAAAAGGTGTGGAACTTTTCTGGGGGAGCCATGGGATCAATGCTTCCAATTTGGACTCTTAGAAAGGACTTGTTTGGAAATGTGACCCAATTGAAAACATCAAACCCAGTTTCAAATTCTCCATTGGGGCCAAAAGAAACCTGTTCTCCAGCACTGTTGTTAAAAGAGACATGCTGCAAAAAATGGTGGAGCTGAATGAAAAATCAAAGTAATATAAATATTAACTGGATTCCTTGAAATCATATGGAGAAACCTCAGTTCCTTCTGTTTTGCTTACAGTCAATGGAATGCCATTTTTTCATCAATCTACACTGTTTTTAATTGAAAAACAAATAAAAAATTATTTAGAACCATTTAAATTTGAAATTTTCTTCATGCTATTGATTGACAATGTTTTTACATTTGAAACTGTTAAATATACAGGTTGTAGATTAAATAAGTTCCTTTAAATATTATTTCATACATAAAGTACATATTCAGAGTTTTGCAACCTTAATTTAGCTCCAGAAAAATAAACAGAGATGGCGGTGTTTATTTGCAGCACTTATAAACATAAAAAGTAGATTTTATAAACCAGTTGTAGATTTTTCCAACATGTAGCAAACTCAGACAGAAACATATTGCAAGTAACTTCAGCAGACAAGCAAATTAGTTTCTCTTTTACTTTAGTTCAGCAGGCAAGCAGAAGAGAGAAGCAGTTCATTTCAATAGACAGATTCAGCACCCAATAGCTTCAGAGTTGCACAGCTTAACATAGAGCCATGCCTAGGCTACTTCGAGTTTCAGTTTCCAAACTGTCCCCATTGGCTGATTTAGTTACTATGCCTATTCATTGGCTGACCTTGTTAGCAAGCTCTATCCCAGTTCATGAATATACAATATAAGTTATATATTTAAACTTTTTCAATATCTTCATTTTATTTTCAAACTTCATCCAATTTTGCATGCAAGATCTTTGTTATTCAGATCATTCAGATCATATTTGAAAAATAATGAAAAATAATGTTTTCTTCATACAATAAAGCCAATAATTATATGTAAAAGGATGGACCATGAGGGGAGGTATTTCATAAAAAATATGAAATACAAATAAATAAATATTCTTTCATTTTTTAACTGTCCAAACAAGAAGGAAATGAGAAAAAAAAATCGAGATTAAAAACTAAGCAATGTGGTATATGCAGGACAATGCCGTGAAATATGTGGAGATTTCTTCATTGTGAAAACAAAACAACTCTTTCTAAAACATGGCACAACATGAGAAAGTAAACCCCTGAAGATATCAACAGTCTGCATTTAAAAAACAAATTTTGAAGACAACGAAGTCATCAAACTATATGTACCAATAACAACTCCAAAAACCAGAAAAAATAGATTACCCAGAACAATAAGGAAGTTTCAATCCAAAATAGAAAGCTTTGGCAGAAAAAAAAATCTGGTCATGTTGCCAACTTCAAAAGCCGATACAAAACTTGATGCGACCAGGTAAAGACTGAATGAGCCAATTATTACATTAAACAAGCCGAAACCTTCTATGCACCAATTCCACCTGCACTTTCTACAATTTTGTAAACAACAAACTAAAGGACTCAAGGTCCATCCCACCCCTAAAAGGACCTAATGGTAAAGACTGCAATGACGACACTATTAAAGCCAACCTCTTTAACATATTCTTTGGTTCAGTATTTGTAAACAGCAACAGTATTTCCCAGTCGAACCACAGATAACTACAATGAGCTAATACATATTGATTTTATAGAAGACAATGTTGAAAAAGCACTGCACAATCTAAAACCATCCCTATCTATTTGACTGGACGGAATAAGTGCCTATTTCTTTAAAAAAACTTTCTATTGCCATAGCCGTACCTCAAAGCATAATCTTTGAAAAATCTTTCAGGATGAGCTCCTTGCCAAAACAGGAAATTACATAACAAAATAATTGAACTAGATTATGCTAATATCTGTCTGATGGGAGGTTTTAATGGAATAATAAATGACAAATGGGAATATAAAAACACAAAAAACAGCAACAAAAGCTAGAAAGACATTGCCAAAATCCTTCTTTTGAATGATAGGTGAGATAAACTTAAAAGATGCATGGAGAGAGAGAAATGTGGAAAATAAACAATATACCTTTTATTCAAATAGACATGCATCATGGTTTAGGATAGATATGATATGGATGTCAACAGAATTGCTTTCTAACACACAACACATTGAAATAGAAGCAAGTACCTGGGCAGATCACAATCCAATAACACTTGTATTGAAATTACAAAAAAGGAGATCTATTTGGATTTTAAATAATACGATATTAAAGGAAAAAGACTTTAAACAGAAAATTGAGAGAGAATTGACTTTTTTCTTTGAAGAAAACACAAAAGAGGATACATCATTACAGAACCTCTGGGACACGATGAAGGCTTATACAAGAGGCTTGATAATGAATGATACAAGGAAAAGAAATATAAAATAGAAAAAAAAAACCTTTAAAATATTGGAAGATGACTACAAGAAGTTGGAAAAAGAACTACAGAAATTTCCACAAAAAAGAACATTAAAATTAAAATGGACATAACTAAACATAAAATGGGGCTAAAGGGAAAGGAAGAAATAGCACAAAAATTTAAAAATGCTAAGCAGAACTATTTTGAAGATGCAAACAAACTAGGCAGATGGCTAGCATATAAATTGGGAAAGGAAAGAGACTCGAGAAGGATAAATCAATTGATAAATGAACAAGGACATGTATGCTATGGAAATGCAGAGAAGAAAAAAATTATTCAAGATTATTATGGAAAATTGTACCATCAAGAGAATGTTCAGGAAGAAAGAATTCAACAATATTTACAGGAAGCAAATTTGCCTCAGACACCTAAAGATATTGAAATAACGTTAGAAAGTAACATAACAATGATGGAATTAACAGAAGCTTTAAAAAAGCAAACATTGGGAAAGCACCAGGTCCGGACGGTTTGCCAGTGGAATTTTATAAGACATTCCAGGAAACATTGACTCTTCACTTATTAGAAGTTATGAATGAAGTTATGACTAAGAAGAGAATACCCAAAACATGGTTAGATGCATATATCACACTTGTACTGAAGGAGGACACAGACCCATGGCATGGTAAAAACTACAAACCAATATCACTATTAAATTCAGATTATAAAATTTTTCTTCAATTCTGGCAGAAAGACTGAAAAGATACTTAAACAATTTTATTCACCCTGATCAAAATGCATTTCTGCTGAAAAGACAGAATAAATATAATATGAGAATAATTTTAGATACACTGGAATACTACGAGGCACATTCCAAAAATCAAATGGCTCTGATTTTTTTTAGATGTACAAAAAACTTTTGATAATGTGAATTGGTGTTTTATGCTGTTACAATTGGACCAAATGGGCTTTTGGTAAAAAATTTACTCAAGCCATAGAAACAATATATCATAAACAAACTGCAAAGGTTATGATAAATGGAGAATTAAAAGACTAGATATAAGAAAAGGGACTAGGCAAGGTGGTCCACTGTCACCTCTGTTAGTGATTGGGGGCAAACCCCCAAACAGAATGTGCAGCAGCAGTCAAGCCAGGCAGCCAAATGAGAGAGGAAGGGCCCTAGAGTTTACACACACTGATAACAAACACTGTTTTGTAGTTTAAATAGTTGTTTAATCCAATTAGAGTTTAAACATTGTCAATCAGTCCATATGTCATTCACAAATATATCCATTCAGTAACTTAGTCCATTTACTAGTCAGTTCTATATCCTTATCTGCTTGTAAAGATATCTTCTCCTCTGATACCTTTCCTTTTGAAGACAATGCTGAGTATTCACAGGATATCAGCACATCAATGAAATAGTCCTTTCGTTCAGGTATTCAAACAGTTGTAGCAAACAGTAGCAAACAAACAGTAGCAGGCAAGAAAAACAAGCAGAGAGAGGTTACGTTTCTCTTACTGCCTTTTATTGCCGTTGTAACCGCACCCTTAATTAGTTAATTACAAGCAGTTTGGTGCTTAAAGCTACAAGTTACAAACACCCAAACCTTGGTTTATATATTTATTCACCCAAACTTAGTTGGTGTATCAATGTTATACCCAACATTCTCCCCTTTTGGGTGATATAAATATATAATACCCTTACAATCTAAAACCATACTTTACACAACTCTCTTGGTACTTAATGGCACCTTGGGCTTTAGTAAAGTTATCAGCTATATTGTCTTCCGACATGCAGTACTCCAGCTGTATCATTTTACTCTTTACAGGTTGTCTAACGTTTAAGTACCTTAAATCTGTATGCTTGCTCCTAGTTTTTACTGCAATATTTGTGGCCATTTGAATTGCTGCCTGATTATCTTCATGTACAATTATAGGATAATTTACAGTTAATCCCATGTCATTCATCATCTGCTTATACATGATTAATTCAGTACATAATAACGACAAACAGGAGAATTCTGCTTCCATAGTAGACAAACTTATATGCTGTTGTCTTATTGACTTCCAACCTATTAATGTCTTACCCAGCATTATGGCTGTTCCCGAAGTCGACTTTCTTGTGTCTCTTTCTGATGCAAAACTAGCATCTGCATAAGCACTCAGTATTAGATCACCTTTTGGTTCTAGATACAGTGCATGGTGTAATGTTCCTTTAAGATACCTTAAAATTCTCTTTAATGCTTTCCAATGACATTGAAGTGGAGCATTATTATGTCGTGCCAGTTGATTAACACCATAAGCAATATCTGGCCTTGACCAATTGCTAATGTATGATAAGCTACCAATCAAAGATTGATATATTACCTTATCAAACTTGGGACTTTGAGTATCCATTTTGCAAATATCCTGACTCATTGGAGTCATTGCAGTCTTACAAAGTTCCATCTTATAATCTATTAGCAATTTAGATATCTTATCCTCCTGAGATATCTTAAAACCTTTCTGTGTTTTCAGTATATTCAAACCTAGATATTTCTTTATCTCCCTAATTGCTTGATTTTTATTTTCTTAGCTAATGATGCTATTATTTTATTGGCTTCATCACTAGTTTCTGTAATCAAAGCAATATCATCTGTGAATAATAGTAATAATGATATTTTCCCATTTGTCTCCCTTTTAAATAGACATGGATCGGCTAAACCGGCTTTAAACCCTATATTGTTTAGTTCCTTTACAATATACTGGTTCCATTCATAGCCTGATTGTTTAAGACCATAGAGGCTCTTTTTAACAACCAATAATCATTATTATTTTCACCTTTAAATCCAATAGGTTTTTTCATGTATACAGTATGTCTTAGTGGAGCGTGCAAGTAAGCAGTTTCTACATCTAGATGGTTGACTATATATTTCTTACTTGCTGCCCACACTAAAGCTGCCCTTAATGTTGCTGCTTTAAGGCTAGGTGCAAATACCTCATCATAGTCATTGGCATTTTGTCTAAAACCTTGGGCTACTAATCGTGCCTTATGGATTATATTACCATCTTTTTCAGTTTTTATCTTAAAAATCCATTTGCAGCCAATGGGTTTTATATCAACAGGTAATCTCGCATTTTCATATACTTTCATATCCTTTAAGGATTTTAATTCCTTATTCATTGCTGCATACCAACTTTCCTTATCTTTAGTAGGATACATGTTTATTTCATCTACAGTATATGGAACTTTATTAATCTGGTACACTGTGTTAGCCTGGTATCTATCAGGCGGTCTAGATATTCGTGTAGTTCTTCTGGGAATTGCAGGGCTTGTTTGAGGACTTTTTGAATTACTACCTGTTCATGTTCCTCAGCTTGCTCAGCTATTGGTACTATTTCTTCCTTTATGGGCTCTATCTCTGCCTGTATTTGTCTCTTTACTTTATTCTTAAAGTTACAGGGATAATTAATGGGATTTCTATAGGATTCAATAATTACTTCTTTATTGTTATCCTGTTCTAACTTATCCCATCCTACGTGCTCTAGAAATTGGGCATTGGCACTACATAACACCTTAGATATGCCTTTCTCCCAAAATCTATATGCCCTATGGTTTGCTTGGTAACCAACGAAGAATAATTGTTTAGCTCTGTGTTGCCCTTTACGCCTGAGTTGTGTAGGGATATGCACCCATGCTGGTGCACCAAATGTCTGCAGGTAACTCAGATCAGGCTTCCTGCCATGCCACATGGTGAATGGTATTTCACCAGTAGTTGTGTTAACAACGTTGTTCAATATGTTATTAGCACACATTGTGGCCTCCCCCCACAAAGAATCAGGTAATCCAGAATCAGTTAACATTGTTCTAACCATTGCCTGTAGTGTTTGGCCTCTTCTCTCAATAAATGCGTTGTGTTGTGGTCTGTATGGTGCAGATTTCTTGTGCTCTATTCCAGCTACCTTTAATCTATTCTGGAATTTGCTGTTAACAAATTCCGTACCATTATCTGTCACCAGGGTTATCAGTTGCCATTTAGTCTTTCTTTCTGCAAATTTTAACCAGTTGAAGAAATGTTGATATGTTTCAGTTTTGCTTTTCATTAGGTAGCAAAACCCATATCTAGAATAATGGTCCATAATGCTCAGTATATATTGAGCACCCCCATACTGGGTTTCTTTGGACCTATAATGTCTGCAAATACTACTTCTAAAGGTTCTTTAGTTTTGAAACCATTTAGCCTATTTGCAGGCAATATTTTACTCTTATCTTCACAGCAGACATTACAACGCAAATATTTATCACAAGGTTTTAACCTTATTCCGTCAGATAACTCTACTGTACGTTTTAGCATTTTAAAATTTACATGCCCCAAACGCCTATGCAATAAATGGATACATTCATTATGAGGCTTTATATTGTTAAATACAGTCTGTGCCTCCCCTTTCTTACTATCATGTAATACATACAATGTTCCATTTAAAGCTGCAGTTACCCTTTTGTTATCTTTTTCAATTATGCAATTATTATCCTTAAATGTAATTACATAACCTAGTTTGTCTAATACCCTTACAGAAAGCAAGTTCACCTTTAACTGTGGTACATACAACATTTTTATATCCTGGTTTAAGCATGGACAGTATGCAATACCTTCTCCCTTGGCCTTGAGGTTCCAGCCATTAGCAAGTGATATATGTTGAGAGCTTGTAGACAGTTTTATAAATTTTGTCTTATCTCTCGTGATGCAGTGGGATGCACCACTGTCCACCACCCATAAATCATTCTTCACATCACAGTTGCTAAACGTGGCTAGTTCAAAAAGATTTCTTTGGCTTTTTACATTCTGGCTTTTTCTTTTCTGCAGAATCTTGCCAAATGTCCTCTGCCTCCACAATTAAAACACTTTTTAATTGTGTATGCCGTCGAAGATAAATTCTCTTCTTCCGGTGCTTTAATTTACTTAGTTGGTTTCTTTCAAGCTTTGAAGATAATTTCTCTTCTTTATTAGGTTTATCTTCTCTCAGCTGGTCACGTTCACACCTTCTTCTGGCTTCTTCTAATAGCCTGCCGGTAATCTCGGTTAATGATAAACTATCTTTTGGCAATACTTCTAAAGCAGTCACATAATCATCATAGCTTTGATCTAATGAAGACAGTATGATGTATACTTGTTGCAACTCATTAAATATAAGCTCTTTTTCTTGTAATTCCTGAAAAATGCTCTTCATACAATTTAAATGAGTTAACATGTCTCCATTCTTCTGAAGATGTGTTCGAAATAGTTTGCGTGTAAGATATATATGAGCTCCTACACTGTCCTGAACATATATCTTCCTGAGGTTCTCCCAGCAGTTTGCAGCATTTTCCTCTCCACGGATATGGATAAGTTGCTGGTCAGAGAGAGTCAGTCCTATGATGCATAAAGCCTGCTCATTCTTTTGTTTATAGTCTTGTATCTTTTTGTCATCCTCTTCAACATTAGGATCTAAGTTAGTCACATCTGGTGGGTTTGTTATTATGTCCCACAAACCTTCTCTTTGTAGAAGTAAACTACATTTCATTGACCATGAAACATAGTTCGTTCCATCTAGTCTGGATATCATGGACAGATTTGGCAAATTTACTTGTGCCATTGCTCTTCAGATATGTAACTATTTAAAAAACTACTGAAAAAAAACAGTTTGTTTTTACAGTAATGTGCAACTCACACCAACTCTCACTGCTATATCCTCGTTAGTTAGACTGTGCGCACTGGGCCCATAACCAATGTCAGTGATTGGGGGCAAACCCCCAAACAGAATGTGCAGCAGCAGTCAAGCCAGGCAGCCAAATGAGAGAGGAAGGGCCCTAGAGTTTACACACACTGATAACAAAACACTGTTTTGTAGTTTAAATAGTTGTTTAATCCAATTAGAGTTTAAACATTGTCAATCAGTCCATATGTCATTCACAAATATATCCATTCAGTAACTTAGTCCATTTACTAGTCAGTTCTATATCCTTATCTGCTTGTAAAGATATCTTCTCCTCTGATACCTTTCCTTTTGAAGACAACGCTGAGTATTCACATGATATCAGCACATCAGTGAAATAGTCCTTTCGTTCAGGTATTCAAACAGTTGTAGCAAACAGTAGCAAACAAACAGTAGCAAGCAGAAAAACAAGCAGAGAGAGGTTACGTTTCTCTTACTGCCTTTTATTGCCGTTTGTAACCGCACCCTTAATTAGTTAATTACAAGCAGTTTGGTGCTTAAAGCTACAAGTTACAAACACCCAAACCTTGGTTTATATATTTATTCACCCAAACTTAGTTGGTGTATCAATGTTATACCCAACAGCCTCCGTTGCTTGTTTTAACACTGGAAGTGCTGAATAGGAACATCAGAGAAGAAGAAGAAATAAAAGGAATGAAAATTTAAAAAGAAGAGTATAAATTACAAGCTTTTGCAGATGACCTGGCATTTATATTAGAAGATCCATTGGAGTCAGCACCTAAACTGATCGAAAAGATAGAAGAGTATGGGAAAGTATCAGGAATACAAATAAAGATAAAACAAAGATTTTAGCAAAGAACATGTTAGTAAGACGAAAGAAAGAATTGGAGGATGTTTTGGGGATCAAGGTCACAAATAAGGTTAAGTATTTAGGGATACACATAACACCAAGATGTAGCACATGTAAGGAGGATTATTATCTTAAACTTAAACAACAGATTGCGACAGACTGGATAAAATGGGGAAAATTAACAATTATCTCTGATTGGGAGAATATCTACAATTAAGATGAATGTATTGCCTATAATCTTATTTTTGTTCCAGACAATTCCAATCAGATTCGGAAAGAATTTTTGGAAGATTTGAAAAAAATAGTGCTAAGATACATTTGGCAGGGAAGAAAATGAGAATAAAACTTAAATTGCTACAAGATGCAAGAATAAGAGGAGGATTCGCTTTGCCCAATTGGGAATTATACTACCAAGCAACGAGTTTGATGTGGGTAAAGGAGTGGATAACACTAAAGAATACCAGACTTTTCAATTTAGAAGGACATGACTTGCTGTTAGGGGAGCATGCCTTCCCCTGGAATAAGGGAAGTAAAACACAGGGGTATTTTAGAATCCATTATATTTGAGAAGCATTGTTTCTAAACTGTAGAAGATATTAATATTATTATAAAAATATTAATATTATTTAAAAATTCCACCATGGATATCTACTATTGAAGCTTTTTCTTATCCAATAATATATAAAAAGGAAAAAAACGTTTAGATATGGTGAGATAGTGAATGAAAAGAGTGAATTTAAATCTATGCAAGCATTGGAAGTACAAGGTGTAAAAATGAATTGGTTTTCATATTTGCAAATACAATCTAGATTTGATAAAGATGTTAAAACCGTAAGTATCTATGATAAGTTGACTGATTTAGATAAAATTTTAATAGGTATTTGTGAAAAAGTAATCAAAAAACTCTATGGACATTTAAAGAGAATTTGTATAAGATGTTTTACAGATGGCACTTACCCCCAACAAGAATTGCAAGGATGTTCAAGAATAAATCGGATAAATGTTGGAAATGTCAACAGATGCCTGGTTTATATTACCACATGTGGTGGACACGCTCGGATGTAAAAAAATATTGGTCTATATTTACACATGCTTGGAAAAAATGACAAAACAACACATAGACTTTCAACCTGAGATATTTTTATTGGGAATTATACCAGAAACTAATTGTAAAGGATTGAAATATTTGATTGTAAATATTTAACAGCGGCTAGAATTGTATTTTCTAAGAATTGGAAAAATTAAAAAATACCTATGCAGGAGGAAATTATTAAAAAAATCATGGACTGTGCCAAAATGAGTAAATTGACATTTGAAATTAGAGAACAAGAGGATAAACAGTTTTATATGATATGGGATTTATTTTATCAATGGTTAGATAAAAAGACATGATAAAGAAATAGATTAGTGAGTCTTACAATAAAAGTTAATAGATTGATATAGAATACAATATAAAATATATAACAATTGGATGAATGTATGATTAAATCATAATTAAAATTAAAATATCTTGTATAAAATGATGGAGAAATAGCTTAGTCAAATGAATGTTTAATAATTCCTATTACATAAGCAAGAATTTGCATAACTTGTGAGTAATGGTAAGAAAAGGATAGCACAAAAGATTGTAATCAACTGACACACTTATGTATATAACTGAAAGATGGTTTTATGTATTTTTTTTGTATGTTTGTTATAAAAAATAAAAACTTTTTTTTAAAAAAATGATCTAATACATATTGATTTTACAGTAGACAATGTTGAAAAAGCACTACGCAATCTAAAACCATCTCTTTCTGTTGGACCAGATAGAATATGTGCCTACTTCTTAATAAAGCTATCCACTGCCATAGCCAAACCTCTATGCATAATATTCAACAAATCTTTCAGGACCAGCTCCTTGCCAAATCTATGGTCACAAGCCACAGTCATCCTCATCTTCAAAAAGGGATACCCCAGCCTAGTTGAAAATTACAAACCAATCTCTTTCTGCCGCGTCACCTGTAAAGTCATGGAATCAATTACTAACCAATACATTATTCTCCACTTAGAGACAAACATCCTACTCTCCAATAAACAATTTGGTTTAAATAAAAAACTATCCTGTAATCTGCAACTCTTACATTGCAAAAACATATGGACTACACAACTCAGATCAAAGCAATAGATGTAATCTACAGGGACTTCTGTAAAGCCTTTGATTCAGTGGTACACGACAAACTACTCCTCAAACTAAAAGCTTATGGTATCTCTGGACACCTGCATAACTGGATAGAAGCATTCCTGTCAAACAGAGAACAAATGGACAAAATTGGGAGAGTCCTATCAAATTCTGTATCTGTCAACAGTGGTGTCCCCCAAGGCAGTGTTCTAGGAACAACTCTCTTCATACTTTACATAAATGACCTCTGTGATCATATTAAGAGTAACTGTGTTCTCTTTGCTGATGATGTAAAGCAATTCAACACCACAGACAATACTGCTACCCTTCAAAAAGACTTCCACTGTATCAGAATGGTGAATCAAATGGCAACTTCAAATCTCGGCAAATAAATGCTCTGTCTTACATATTGGCAAAAACAAAATGAGAAACTAAAATACAGGTTGAATAGTCAAGACCTTGTTGATGATCCAAACTCTGTCAAGGATTTTGGAGTACTCATCTCTATCATCTCTAATGATAGCCAAAAAGGCCTAATCTTTTGTAGCTTTTTCTTTGGTAATATCACACTACTAACTAGAGCATACAAAACATTTGCTAGACCAATACTCGAATACGGCTCATCAGTCCAAAACCCACATTACATATCTGATATTAGCACAGTTGAGAAAGTCCAGAAATATTTCACAAGAAGCGTTCTCCACTCCTCTACACGTTGCAGAATACCTTATGCCACCAGACTTGAAATTCTAGACCTAGTCAACCTAGAACTACGTTGCCTTCAGTCTGATCAAAGTATAGTACATAAAATTATATATTGTAATGTTCTACCAGCTTCAACCATCACAATACAAGAGCACACAACAGATACAAACTCAAGGTAAAATGCACCAAACTTGATTGCAGGAAATACGACTTCAACAACAGAGTAGTCAATGTCTGGAATACCTGACTCTGTGGTTTCTTCCCCAAAACCCCCAAAGTTTAACCTTAGACTTTCTACAATTGACCTCACTCCATTCCTAAAAGATCTGTAGGGGACGTGCATTAGCGCACCAACATGCCTACCATCCCTGTCCTATTGTTTCTTGTATTTTTCTTATATGTATCCACGTATTCATAACTGTCATGCCCCTGGTGGAGACTGACTCTGAGGAAGAGGAAGAATGACCAACAGGGAGTGGGAGTGTGGCTCCAGAGGTGTTGGAGGAGGTTGGGGAAAGGCAGAGGCCAGCTGAACAGTCAGAGGAGGATCCAGGCCCATCCCCTATCCATCCGAGGTCATGCAGGGAGGAGAGGATCAGGGAAAAGTGAGGTCTACTCAGGAGAAGATTACCATGATCCTCCTCATGGCTTGCATCAGGGAGCTAGGATTATAAGTTTGTAACTGCACAATTAGAATTGCTGGAGTGAAAGTTTAATGTTTACTTTGAAAGAGGTTTATATTTGCTGGCATTCTTCCCATGGACTCTCCTCAGTTATTTTCCTGGAGTTTATGATTAGTTATCTTGGCTTGCTGCAGAACTTTTGTCAATGCGGGGTTTTTTGGTTTTCTTTTTGCGTTATTATTTACTTTTGTGACTTTAAACTGTGCCTAATAAAACAGTGAAGTTAAGTTGAAGGCATTACCGGACTTTCATGTATGTTTTGGGTTTGGGGTTATTTTGAGAGACTATGGGTCATCACAATAACTATGTTTTTACTTATACCTATTATCTTTTAGGCAATTGACAAACCAAATAAAATAAATAAAATAAAATAAATAAGCATGGCACAACATGAGAAAGTAAACCCATGTGGATATCTACAGTCTGCATTTAAAAGACAAATTTTGAAGACAACGAAGTCCACATTTTGGACAGAGAAGACTGCTGGTTTGAAAGAGGATCAAAGAGGCCCTATGTCAAAATTGATCAGCTCTCTCTCAACAGAGGGGGAGGGATACCACATCATCCATCTCCAGTCTACTACACAGTCCTTTAAAGCCAGTACTTTTATACCTGATCATCCTTTATTTTGCATTAGCAAATGTTACCTGCCACGTTGATTGAATAAAATGCTTCTGCCTCCTCTGATCAAATTTTCGACCATCGTTGAGTTGGGAGGCATGCAAGGCCCTCAGAGCATGTGCCACAGCATAGACTGCATTGTAGATGCTATAACTAAGTCCACCCATGGTGGTCTCAAAGACAGAATTAGGAAGAGTGTCCAGCTTCTCTTCTCCAGTGCAGATCCTTTCAGCATTCTCAGCTGAAATATCACTAGAAAATGAGCATTCAAATACATCTTTCCAGAAATCCCTAATAAACCCATTCTCTTTTTCAAAACTTGGGTTTTTCGTCTGCATAAATTGTTGGAATCCTATTAGCTCTTTTGAATGAAGTGCAAAGGAAATTGCACCATAGAGAAAATCAATGGGCAATCGTCTTTGCATTAGAATAGAGGTGAATTCCATTTGAGCTGACATGATCCAAATTTTGGCTTTTCTCTCCTTTGGAATATCATCAGAATCTAAAAGAGAGAGCACCATCCTCAACATCACTATGCTTGAAGTTTCACCATTCAAGATCACAGCAATGACTGTACTCCCCATGATTATTTTATATAATTTATCTGCTTCCTCCACTATTTCAGCAGCTTCATTACCATACATCATTTGGGGAAGACATTCTGTAAAGTCAAAGCAGATTCCTCTCTCTGAAAACATGGAAAGACTCTTTTGAATGAACCTCTCTCTATCTTCCTCAAACTGAGAAATCATTCCAACCCAGATCCATCCAAAATGCAAGAGTAAGTACAGGATTCCTTTAAGTTGGTGGATCTCATCAGGGAACATCCATTTTACAAAAAGTGCTGAATTGTCATTATATGTCAAGGGTGGTGATCCAAATGTGATCTTAGTGGGGAAAAGACAGAAGAACAAGAGTGTTTTTTTAGAAAAAAATATATAAAGGACTAATGCATATATGTTTATGTACTAACTGGGCTTGAGTGGGTGTTCCAGGAAAGTTCCTAAAAATGAAATTTTTACCAAATAATGTCTGCAAATTTAGTACTGCTCATCAAGGAAAAAGTAGAATCCTTTCTCTGTAATCTTCATATCTACTAACTTCCTCATCATTAAATAACACATATTTTTTGCTTCCAGAATCTTTTTCATAGGAGTGATTATCAGGACTCAACATTTGAAAATAATACTCTTGTGGACTTTCCATCTGCTCCATATTTTACTCACCTGGGGAAATTTATAGTTGCACAGAGTAGTTGCCATATGGAGACAGGTTTTAGTCTGGGGTCCTCCAACGATGGCCACCACATTTGTCTGGTCATTACATTTGTAATTTGGGATAAATTTATCTTTTGTAGATAGAAATTCCATTGCTAAAAGGTAAGTTGTATAATCCTCAAGATAGTTGGTAGCGATGTGGAAACCGAGGCTAACATTGGACAAAATCCCTGAATTTTCATTGATGTCCTTTACAGCAAATGCCAGAGCCAAAGTGTTTTGATAATTTTGGGTGAGGAAGCTTCGGGGAAGAATTATAAACTGAATAAATATACTTCTGCTTTAGATTCGGACAGTAAATATATTAATGATAGGGAATCATAGATAGGGTTGAGCAGTAAGCTAAAATCGAACCAAGAAAGCATTTGTACCCTGCTTTCATCTGCATTTAAGATTCTTCTTCTGTACTTAAGATTTTAAATTCATGATAAAATATCTCTTCCAGAATGAATTTGGATGCAAAGGTAGTATTTGATTTCAGTTTTGTCTATATTTTGCCCAATGTTTTCTAAAAGCAGGAAGTCAGTTCCATTTTTCCACCATAGAATTGTAAAAACTAGAAACGTTTCTCAAACATATCAGAGGGCTTACTGTTTTAATTTTTGGTTGAGATAAAATATGAAGAATCTTGGGATTATACTTAGGAGATCTCCAAGTTTTGAATTTTTCAATCTTTTTAGTGTCCTAGGAAGTTGATTTGTCTCAATTTAACCTCCGGTGATTGAACAAGCTGATTTTCTCCCAGTTATGAAATTAAAAATGGCTAACCATGGACACTGGATTAGCATACTGACCACTAACAACTGAAATATTTCAACAGAAAAATGGAACATATATAATACAGTATAGGTAGAAATAAGGAAAATAAAAGAGAAGCTGGAGGAAGAGTAACAGAGGGATACTTACATGTACTGATCAAGTACTTCATGAGAAGGAAGGCTTTGGAAAGTGATCTCATTTGAAAGAAAGAAAACTTGATAAATAATTGCAGCAATGATGAAGTCTCCAGACTGATAATACTTGTGAACGACTGGAAGAGGACTACTGAGCTTGCAATTGTAAATAGGAGAAATTAACAGGATAGGAAAAAAAGATAAAACTACGGTCCTGCTCATAACCAACTCAGTGTAATATATAGACATTATAGACATTAAAGAGCAACTGCTATATTACCATTCAACGAAAGCCATGGGTTGGGCACTCATTCACGTTACTAAAGATAATACAATGAAGGTTATCTAGAATTAAGACAAAGATGTATCACAGATCAAACACAAATCCTTCTTTTTCTCCATGCAGGCAGTTCTTTATATTTCTGAGAAGATGTGAATACTATGTAATGTCTTAATCTTAGGATCATAATTTTGTCAGTGTCTACTGAAATTCCCTTGAGAGGTAGAGTAGAAGGGACACTGACTATACTTAATTAATAATCAGTACTATTATTTTTTCCAAAAGTACTGTCTTTGAAGAATATCAGAAGGAAGCATGTTTACCACATCTCAGTATTCACTGCAACACTCCTATGAACCTTTGAAACTAATACACAAAGTAGGAAATGGTGCAGTAGGAGGTTACATCTATGAAGAAGAAAGCAAAATACAATTAGAAAGAAAAAGAAACATGTCTGTTGAGGTCATAGTGTTCTCTCCTTTGTTAAATACAGGATCTATGCTATAAAGTGGTACTGTTACAATTACTTAAGCTTTAGAAGGATTTACTGATCCCATAAGTCTGTGCATTTTGTTAAGTGGAACCTAGCAGGAAAGCACTTTCTGCCCTGGCCTTATCTTGGAGATCATTCTTGCTCTCAAGATGTGGCTGGCCCCAATCAAGTCATCCTTCTGGAAGGCCCTTAAAAGACCAGAAAGTCAAATGTCCTGGGGATCATTTCTTAGAGGGGATCCTACTACATCACTTTATATGACAGAAAATGGTCTGTCTTGACATGACACAATATGATATTTAATTGAAGTGTCTGTTATCCTATTTTGCCATTTAGTTTCTATCTTTGTAATTTAGTATAGATTAAATCAACAAATGGAAGTTAAAATCAAATACTAATCTACTTTTACAAACAACTGCTATTTTTATTTCTTGATCTTTTTTGTTCTATTTTCTTTATTTTTCTTCTGCCATTTATAAAAAACAATAAGTAGCAATCTAATGGAGATTTCACTTTTTAGTATGTAGCTCAAGAAAGAAACATTTATTACACCACAAAACAATTCCATCTATTTTACAGTTATTTATGAAGGATTAGATAGCTCAAGATTTTCAGTCACCATAATACCGATTAAAAATTTAACCCCGTTTATATTATTAAATCATCCATATATTCAATATATTCCTTTCTGTACCCATTTGGTAAGTTATCTTCCCTTCTGGACACTGTCTACAGTCATAGCAGCAGGATAATGTCCCTTCTATTTTTACCTTACTGTAGCCAAAAGGACATTTCCCATTACAGATGGAAAGAGGAATTGGAATTCTTTCACATGAAGAGCTTACAGGTTGGAAATGTTTATTTTATCAGGTATATATTCCCTAATTTTTCACATCCTCATCAAATCTAAGTGTCCCACTTCCCCATTTTCTTTTTTTTTTAATTTTAAAAAGAGGATACTCGGAATATTGCATCCAATTTTGGTTGCCACAATATAAAAAGATGTGGAGAGTATAGAGAGAGTGCAGAGAAGTGCAAAAAAGATGATTAGGGATTGGAGGCTAAAATATATGCAGAACAGTTGCAAGCAGTCTTCCAATATCTTCGGGCCTGTGACTGGAAGGTTTGAACCTACTGTGAGCTTTGAGTCTGGTGTATTGGAAGACACAGGTTCAAGTGATGAGGAAGGTTTGGCATTGGAATTGGAGCCTGCTTTAATGAGAGATGCAGACATGAGCCAGGAGGATGAGGGAGTGTTGGAATCACCATCCTCTCCAGAACCTTCCACATCAATCATGCCTAAGGTGTCAGCAGCTGATCCATAGAACATTCCAGAGTCCTTGAGCGATGATTAAACTGACGAATGTAGGGTTGATGCAAGGACTAGACACAGGTTGAGACATCAAACACAATTTGAAAGGAAACGTCAAATCAGAGACTAATTAGAGAGACTGACACGCCCCTTCAAGAAATATAAGGAGGCGTGTTAGCTAATTATCCTTGTCCGGATCAAACTTTGTTAGTTATGTCCGCAGCTTGGAAGAAGCCTTCTGTTTGCATTTTGGCTCTGAATTGTCTTGTCGTTGTCTTCGTTTGAAGACAGTTTCTGGGAAAGCTGCCAACGACGACTACAGATAAAAGTTAACCCTGTGGTTTCTTATATTATCTGTTCGTGTTTATTTCTTTGGGACATTTGGACTCTCATTTTGTGGCTACAGGTGAGACAGAACATTTTTTGATCCGGACCTTCATCCCATCTTCTAACCAAGATGGACCAAACACAGCTAGAGCAGCAGCAGCAGCAGATTAACCAACTTCTGCAGGATAACCAAGTATTGCAGAAGCAAGTCACCCAGCTGGTTAATCACCTTATGCTGATGCAAGCTCCGGTTAATCCTCCTGCCCCTCCCCATAGGAAATGCCCGATAGCTGTGCTGGATAGATTCTCTGGACAGCCTGAAATATTCCCGGCTTTTATGGGGCAGTGTCAACTGTTTATGTCTTTACGGCCAGAAGATTTCCCTGATGACCGGACTCGGGTGGGGTTTGTTATCAGCCTTTTGTCAGGTTCAACTGCAAGATGGGCCACTCCTCTGTTGTTGCAAAATAGTCCTTTATTGAATGACTATCAGGGCTTTTGGCACCATTTACGTGCTATATATGAGGACCCCATAAAAACTCAAACTGTAGCCAGATGTTTAAAGGACATTCATCAGGGGAAATGCCCTTTGCAAGAGTTTATTGCAGAGTTTCATCTGCTCTGCATTGACTCTGCTTGGAATGAGTCAGCCCACATGGATGCTTTTCAAGAGGGTTTGGCAGAAGAAATTCAAGATGAGTTGGTACATGTGGAGCTGGCTCTAACCCTGGATGCACTAGTGGTGCAATGTTTGCGCATTGATGCCCGGCTTCAACGGCACAAGACCAGATGCTCAGTTCTGGAATCTCCCTCCCACTCACGGCCACAGCCTCCTGTACAACCAGCACCCCTGGTATCCCATAGTGCCGTAATCAGAACTGAGGAGCCGATGGAGTTGGATGCGCTCCACCCTCAGTTGACGGCACAAGAACACACATGGAGATTTCAGGGAGGCTTGTGCCTGTATTGTGGGAGGTCGGGACATTTTGCCAGTTCCTGTCCTGGTAAACGATGGGGGGGCACGAAAGCCAATGCCCGAATCTCATCCTCTACCATCGGGAAACAGGGCAGGCCCGGCCTCGGGGAAACCCTAGGTCGGGCACATACCACACAACCGCCCGAAGTAGCGGAGGTGAACTCTGGTCCTCCCCGACATTTGCTTTTGGACACGCAGGTTTTCTTACAGTCCCAGTCAGAGGGAATTCCTGCAGTTGTGTTGGTGGACTCTGGGGCTACTACCAATTTCATGGACCGGGCTTTTGCAACACATTATGAAATTCCCTTGGTTGCTGTGGAGCCTCCCATTAAGGTGTAAACCATTGATGGGCAGGAACTGAGGTCTGGGCCTATTCGTTTTGCTATTCAGCTGTTACACCTGGTCATTGGGGATCATGAGGAGGCGATTAGCTTTTATATCACCTCGGACCTCCATCTCCCCTTGGTTCTTGGAATGGCTTGGCTAAGGTTGCACAATCCTTGGGTAGCATGAACACAGAATGCTATTTCATTCCTGGGTCTCCAGTGTGTGGACCATCTAAAACACATCTGTGCTGGTCAAGACATCGCTGCTTCCGCCGACTCTGTACCTCCTGAACTATCTGACTTCTTAGATGTTTTTAGTGAGAAGGAGGCAGATCGATTACCCCTGCATCGGCCTTATGACTGTCCTGTGGACCTCCTACCCAATGCTCCGCTACTCAAAGGTCATTTGTATTAAATGTCTGAGCCCGAATTGGCCGCTCTTCAAGATTTTCTGGACAAGAACTTGGCCCGGGGATTTATCAGACTGTCGTCGTCTCCTCTTTCTGCTCCTGTCCTTTTTGTGAAAAAGAAGACGGGGGATTTGCACTTATGTTGTGACTACCACAGGTTAAACGCCATTACGGTGAAAAATAGTTATCCTTTGCCGCTCATTCCTGAACTGATAGAGCGATTACGAGAGGCCACTATTTTCACCAAGCTCGATCTTCGAGGGGCTTACAACCTGATGCGGATGTGCAAAGGAGATGAGTGGAAGACGGCGGTTGGTACTAGATACGGCCACTTCGAATATACTGTAATGCCTTTTGGTTTGACCAACGCCCCCGCGGTCTTTCAACATTTCATGAATGATATTTTCAGGGACATGCTTGATTGGTTCGTGGTGGTGTACCTGGTGACATTTTGATCTATTCTAATTTCAGGAAAAACCACCTTCACCAAGTCCACCAGGTATTACAACGTCTTCATGAGCATAAATTCTATGCAAAACTGGAGAAATGTCTCTTTTTCCAGACTTCCATAAAGTTCTTGGAGCATATCATCTCTACTGAAGGCATTGCTATGGACCCGCGCAAGGTGGAGGCTCTGTGTAGTTGGGAACCCGCTCGTCGAATAAAAGACATGCAATGTCTCTTGGGGTTTGCTCATTATTACAGGTCCTTCCTCCCAGGTTTTGCTAAACTGATGGATCTGTCACCCAGCTCCTTCACAAGAAGGTCCCATTCCAGTGGGGGCCTCCACAGCAACAGGCCTTTGAGGCCATCAAGAAAGCCTTCATTGTGGAACCGATCTTGAAGCATCCCGACCCCCATCGTCCATTTGTAGTGGAGACGGATGCATCCATCATGGCCATTGGGGCGGTGTTGTTACAAGCCCCAGCAGATGGCACACCTCTTTTTCCATGCGCATATTATTCACGGACACTTACTACTTCCGAGTGTAATTATACAATTTGGGAGAAAGAGTTGCTGGCCATTAAGGCTGCATTTGAGATCTGGTGACATCATCTGGAGGGGGCTCAGTACAAGATGAAAGTTCGGGTGGATCATCGGAATCTGAAACACTTGACCACTGCTTGGAAATTGAATCAACGACAGATCCGATGGTCGTTGTTCTTTGCTAGGTTCAATTTTTTGGTCACGTACATCCCTAGTGGTCAAAATAAAAAAGCAGATGCCCTGTCCCGCAAACCGGAATATCTGTGTCCTGAAAAACTTCTTCCTCCACGTACGGTGCTACCACCGGAATCTTTGGCCATGATCCAGGAACCTGTGGATTTGAGGGCTCGCGTATGAGAGGTGGGGGAAATTGGTCCTGATTCTCCATGGACTCTGGAGGAGGATTTATTACGACATCGGGGTCAATTGTACGTGCCCACCAAAACACTTAGAGCACTCATCATGACCCAATGTCATGACAACCCAACTGAGGGTCATTTTGGGTTCTTCAAAACACTTCATCTGGTCACAAGGACTTTTTGGTGGCCTAGAGTCTGGCATGACATCTTCGCTTATGTTGCCTCTTGTATACCGTGTCAGCAAGCAAAAGCTGCATCGGGTGTGCCTCCTGGCCTTCTTCAACCACTACCGACTCCGAACCGACCCTGGGGGGCAATCTCCATGGACTTTTTAACACACTTGCCCTTGTCATCGGGTTATACAACGGTACTTGTGGTGGTTGACATGCTCACCAAGATGGCCCATTTTATCCCATGTAGAAGGTTACCATCGGCTCGTGATACTGCCCAGCTTTTTATACAACATGTATTCCATTTGCATGGCTTACCGGACAGAGTTGTTTCAGATCACAGTGTCCAGTTCACCGCTCAATTCTGGAAGAGCCTAATGAATGCATTATGTGTGCAAGTATGTTTAGTGTTGGCGCACCATCCGGAAACTGATGGCGGGACTGAGAAAGTAATTGGCATCCTCGCGCAATGCCTCAGATGTTTTGTTAATCAATGGCAAAACGACTGGGTGACCTATCTTCCATTGGCAGAGTTTGCTTTTAACAATTCTCAGCACACCTCCACCCACATGATGCCTTTTTACGCAAATGTGTGTTACCATCCGAGGTTTTTCCCTCTGTCGGTCTTGGATTCTCTGGTTCCAGAGACACGAGACTTTTTGTCTGAATTACATGAGGTGCACCAATTGATTTCCAGACAATTGGAATGAGCGAAAGCAGACTATAAATGTTTCACAATGCCTCCGCTGGCTGTGGGAGACAAGGTGTGGTTGTACACGAAGCATCTCCGGGTCAATCATCTGATTAGAAAGTTGGATCATCACTTTATTGGTCTCTTCCCTATCGAGGCAGTTATCAATCCCGTGGCTTATCGGCTCACCCTACCATGCTCCATACGCATTCACCCTGTCTTCCACTGCTCCCTTTTGGTACCTGACACCCCATCGTGTACTCTCCGTTCTCCCGATAGGGGTTCTCCATCTGGGCCCAGCGCTGATCCTGTTGTTGATACCACAGTGGTTGGCATTTACGATTCATGATGGCTGAAGGGATGATTTCAGTACTTCGTAGGGAGGCTGGATAATGAAACAGAGATTCGTTCCTGGGAGGATGCAACCAAGGTGCATGCCCCGGACCTTATCCGGCTATATCATGCGCAATTACCATCGAAACCACATCCAGATCGTCAGACTCGGGAGAAGGGCCCTGCGGTGAGGGATAGTGTTGTGACTGGTAGGTTTGAGCCTGCTGTGAGCTTTGAGTCTGATATATCAGAAAAAACAGGTTCAAGTGATGAGGAAGGCTTGGCATTGGAATTGGAGCCTGCTTTAATGAGAGATGCAGACGTGAGCCAGGAGGAGGATGAGGGAGTGTCAGAATCACCATCTTCTCCAGAACCTTCCACATCAATCATACCTCAGGTGTCAGCAGGTGATCCACAGAACATACCAGAGTCCTTGAGAGATGATCAAACTGATGAATGTTGGGTTGATGCAAGGACTAGACGCAAGTTGAGACGTCAAACACAATTTGAAAGGAAATGTCAAGTCAGAGACTAATTAGAGAGACTGACATGCCCCTTCAAGGAATATAAGGAGGCGTGTTAGCTAACGATCCTTGTCCGGATCAAACTTCGTTAGTTACGTGCGCAGCTTGGAAGAAGCCTTCTGTTTGCCTTTTGGCTCTGAATTATCTTGCGGGTGTTTTCTTGGTTTGAAGACAGTTTCTGGGGAAGCTGCCAATGATGACTACAGAGAAAAGTTAACTCTGTGGTTTCTGATACTATCTGTTTGTGTTTATTTCTTTAGAACATTTGGACTCTCACTTTGTGGCTAAAGGTGAGACAGAAGATATATACCTTAACTTTTCAAATCCTCATCAAAAAAAAGTGTCCCATTTCCCCATTTTCTTTTGTTTTAAATTTTAAAAAGAGTATACTCGGAATATTGCATCCAATTTTGGTTGCCACAATATAAAAAGATGTGGAGAGTATAGAAAGAGTGCAGAGAAGTGCAACCAAGATGATTAGGAATTGGAGGCTAAAATATATGAAGAACAGTTGGAAGCAGTCTTCCAATATCTTAGGGCCTTCTACAAAGTAGAGGCATTTAACCTATTCTCCAAAGCACCTGAAGGCAGGATAAGAAGCAATGGATGGAAACTAATTAAGGAGAGAACCAATTTAGAATTAAGGAGAAATTTCCTGACAGTTAGAACAATTAATGGGTGGAATGGCTTGCTCCAGAAATTCTGGATCCTCCAACATGAGACATTTTAAAGAAGAGATTAGACAACCATTTGTCTTTACTGGTGTAGGGTTTCCCGAGTAAAGGGGGTTGGACTAGAATACCTCCCAAGTTATTCTGTTATTTCCCCAACCAGCATGCTGAAGTTGGGAGTTGAAATCCACACCTCATAAAACTTGCTGGGTTGAAGAAACACTTGTTTAACTGTTCCTTTTTTTCTTGTTTCCATTGAATTGTGGTCAATTCTGAGAGTCTGCCTGGAGAAGTTTTCTTGCAAAGTTTTTCAGAAGTGATTTGTTATTTCCTCGTTTCTAGAGTGAGAAGATGCCCAAATTCAGCTGTGGTTGTGGAAGGACTAGAACCACACCTTCTCCTTAATGATTTGCATTAAAGATTTGCTGATAATTCCCTCACTCAACTCTTGCCACAAAAATGCTTCTTAACGTAATGTTAGCCCTAACCCATTTTTTGTCCAAAAGTCAACAATTTGGAGAAAATGTTTCTATGCAATTATTAAGTTGAACTATGCATGATGCCACATATAAATAAATTCCCTCTTGGAAACCTGCAATCTAATTACAAAGCAGTTTTCTGTGTCACATTGTTTTCCTCTTTTATTCATATAGGTTATATCATTTGTATAAAAATAATATCTCCTTCCCCCTTTTAATTATTTTTATTTATTTTATTTGTTCAATTTACACACTGCCCTACAGCACATAAATGCTATCAACAGTGAAAGGGTGATTTTTCAGCTTAATGTGCAATCATATTCCTTTACTTGGATTACCATAACTAGTTAGCTAGTTAGGCAGAAAGTCTATGCTAAAAGAATGACTTTCTGCTGCCTGTTTAATTTCTTTCAGGGAGGCAAATATAAATTTAAGTTTAAGGAGATTTCACCAAAAACCATGTTCAAGCCATTTTAAAAATAGTTTCACTCTGTTGCAACAAATGGATTTCTTCCATTAAGCTATGAGCATTTCTAGAGTGTCATTATGTGTAGATTACTACTATGGTTTGTACTGGGATGATTTTGTACTGGAACTAACTAAATAAATAAATACTATTTTATTACTTCAATACTTAAACACTGATAACTTCATTACCTCAAAACATAACTTTTCTACCTCATGACCTATACCAATGATTAGATAATGATGTCTCTAAAACAATTTCTATAAAATAATTAATTTATCAATTGATTAATTGACTTATTGTTTGATTGATTAGTGTGGCTAGAATGTTTAGTCCAAATAGTGTGATTACTGAGCAGTGTAAATGATCAGTGATTTATGTAATTTAATTGATTAGTAAAATTAGTGAATTAATGAATTTAATTGACCATTGTGATTAGTGATTAGTATAATTAATTGATTAGGCTGATTGTGATTAGAGCTTAGTGTAATTAATTGATTAGGCTGATTGTTGCTTAGTGAAATTATTTGACTAGCATGATTATTGTATTTTATTAATTAGTGTGATATTGGCTACATTGATTACCCAAATATCTTGTTTGATTGAATAATTTTATCAACGTACCATCTCAAGAAACCTTCCATGCCAGGAAAAAAATCCAATGCCAACCAATAATCCAAAGAGAAAGAAATCCCCACTAATGACCCACAAGACTCCGGCACATGCCTTATATGTAAAGAAACTCTAAAAGATAATGAAAATTCCACCAAATGTTCCCTAGGTGACAATTATCTCACCATGGCTACTTGGGATTACCCAACCAAATGACTCAATTCCTAGAATCATCCAACTATGCATTTCCATATTTAGCCCTGTTGGGCTAAATTGTGGTTGTACATTGAAAACTATTTGTACTCTATATAGCTAGTCCTTACTTACAATCATTGGTTACTTTTGAACTGGTAACTATTCAAAGTTACAAAGGAACTGAAGAAAGTAACTGATGGCTGTTTTTCACATTATGACTATTGCAGAATCCCAATGGTCATGCAATTGAAATCTGGATGCTTGGCAGCTGGTTCATATTTATGATACTGTGTCCTGGAGCCATGTGATCATCTTTGGGACCTTCTGACAAGCAAAGTCAACGGAAAAACAAATTCACTTAAAAACTGAAGTTCCTTACTTAACAACTGCAGCAATTCATTTAACAGTTGTGGCAAGAAAGGTTGTAAAATTAGGCAAATCTCACTTAAAAGTATCTTGCTTCACAACATAGATTTTGGGCTCAATTGTGGTCATAGTCAAGGACTTCCTATAGAGTCTCTTGTATTATGAATACTGCTCAGAATCACTACACGAGGAGGTGTGTTATAAAAGTTTGATAAGCAAATAAACGGGACATTACAAACCAAATAGTAATTTACTTTTACAAATAAATTTCTTTTTCTTTCTTTTTCTTTATTTTCTCTCTGCCATTTGTAAACAACAATAAATAAGAATTCAGTGAAGATCTCGGTGCTAAGGATTGAACTTAAGATAAAAAACATTTCTTGCATTATAAAATAAGTTCATCTATTTCGCAATTGTCAACCAAGCCACATTTAGCTTTAAATGTACAATTTAAACAACCCTTTATTCGTTAGCATTCCAGAAACCATAGTTCATATTGACTTTATTTTCCCCTTATCTTTAAAATTTTAAATTATGTAAATCATCCTAGGGTTAACTTTTTATAATTATTACTGAATTGATGACAATGTGGCTGCTGTAATACAACTGAATATTTGCTTTTTATAACAAGACAATATATTTAAGAAGTAAAAAAAATACCACACTCATCAATATAAAACAATCAGCCTCCCCTACTTTTTAGCTTAATTCCAATTATTATGATGATTTTTTATGTATTTTATTTTTTTCCAGATTTTGTTCTATTGTACTTTATTAATTTATTTGATTCTTTTTCTTAGATTTTATTGTTTTTTATTTTTATTTTAAATATGGTTTTATACTATGTAAGCTGCTTCGAGTCACCATGGGTGAATAGACAGCAATATAAATTAAATAAATAAAATAAATAAATATACTTTACTCATTAACCATGAAATTCAGTCAATTAAACATTCAAACATGCATCACAAATACCATTGACTGGTGCTAATGGTTGATACGGGTTGCTGCCAGCATTCCAGGTATCAACTAAGTACCATTTAAAGATGTACGATGTTCTGAGTGGCAGTTTTTTGCAATTCCGCTGGTGATATTGCAGGAAGCTGGAGTTTCTTGATGTATTTTATAAAATTCTTGAACATGGTGCCAAGTGCCCCAATGACAACGCGTATCACTGTTACATGTTTCATTCCTAATTGCATAGTTTCGATGGCCAGGTTGTGATATTTCATGGTTGTTTTAGTTCTTTTTCTTGGACTCTGGCATCTCCTAGTACTAAAATATCAATAAATTGTACTTTTCAGTTTTTAACAACTGTAATATCTGGCATGTTGTGTTCCAAATGTGATCTGTCTAACAAGAGTCTCACAAGATCTTCACCTTCTCATTTTTAATAACTCTATTCACTTTATGTTCCTATGATTTTTCAAATACAGGTAAGTCATATTTTTTACATAACGAAAAGTCGATTAATTTAGAAACTTAGTCGTGTCTAGCTTTGTAATCAGTTTGTGCAATTTTGCTGCATTTACATATTAAATGTGAAACCGTTTCAACTTTGTCCTTGCAAATGGACCAGCAGCCCCAGCAGCTGGGAGACTAATCAGTCAGTTCAGTCAGAACTTAGAACTTTATTCCCTGGAGACCTTAGAAGTCTGATTAAACTGGTAGTCACAGGGTCTTTTTTTGTTGCCCTGCATGAAGGAGAAGAGTGCTGGAAAGCAAGTTAGGGAAGGATTGGTGTGTGTTCTGGAATGGTTTTTGCATTATCATTATTTTGAAATGGGGTAGAAATGAGGATATGGCATTATCTTTTCTCTTGGATGGGGTAGAAGTGAGGATTTTGCATTATAATACAAAGTCTCATTTCTACCCCATTTCAAAAAATGAAGTTCTTCAAAAAAAAAAAAGAAGCTCTTCCAAAAAAAGAAGCTCCAACTTCTTTTGAGGAATGGAAAAATCCCTCTCTGAAGATCAGCATTTTTCAGTCTTGGCAAGTTTAAGATGGGTGAACTACATGCTACCTTGAGAATTCTGGGAATTGACATCCATGCACCTTAAAATTGGCAAAGTTGAGAAGCATGAGTCTACACTATAGCTTAGGATTTTCCATTCCTGATTTATTTAGAGTTTGGTGCAATTAAATAAATCAGTTGTGGTTTCCTTAACAAATAGTGATTAAAGCAATATGAACCATAGATGCAGATGTTTCATTACAAAAACTAGGTAACATCATCAGTACTAGAAGGGAGTGGAGTTTGCTCTTATTTTCATATATTAGTGGCTTACAGTTGCTATATTAGTGTTGATCAGTTGCTTCACAAACAATATTTTGATTGGCGCCAGATCTCTATAGCCTCAGGAAGAGAAGAACTATTTTGCACACCTCCTTCAAATGTTCTTTAAAATACAGAATTTCCCAACTTTCCTTTTGGAAACTCCAACATGCAAACTGTGATTACTCCTCCTAAAATGAATCTTCTTTACCTGGAGCTTCAAAATTTGCTGTTTGCTGGGAAGATATGTAGCTAAAAATCAGTCTATGTAGCTAAAAATCAGACTACATTTAGTGTACTTTGGGTTCCAACTTTAGGTTACATTTTTGGCTGATTATTTTATTTCTACTATTAGTAAGGAAATGAATGAGAAATCATCATTTTTATAATTATTCCTAAAGTGTGTGTGCATAAAAGGCAGCACTGATCACTGATCATAACAGCACAAGAACAGGCACTAAGCACCAGATCTACAGTAGCAGGGATTTGCCACACTAAATGGAACGCAAGGGCTAGAGCAGTGTCACTCAGCTGAAAGATGTCTGGATATTAACTTCCAGAATTCTCTAGGAGTTTCCACAGAAGATTGTGGAGAATAATAGAGCTAAGAATCTGTGAGAGTTCCAGATTCAGAAGGACAGGCAGGCATTAGATAATCTACCAGACACTGTAGTAGTAGACAGATGAATAGACAAAGACCAGAAGAGCTCAGGAGGCCAGGCTAGCCGGGTAAGGCAAGGCACCCCTTGACATGAGTGATGTGGAGTTAGTCACACGCCCCAGTCACATGACTACCCAACCATGCCCACCCAGTCACATGACCATTAAGCCACGCCCACCAAGCCATGCCCACAGAATTGGCAGTAAATTTTTTTGAATCCCACCACTGATTAGTTTGTAGTGCTTGTTCTTGAGCAGCAAGTATTAAACCTTCGATTTCTTCCTTGATGGAAGAATAAGCCATGCCTATGTCAAGCTGTCATCACATTTTCCTTCAATGTTTTTCAAGTGCTGTCCATGCAAAGCTTTGGTTTTCCATCTATTTAATCTATCTTAATCTATCTTCCAGCTGTATTTCCTTATATTCTGCCTTTGTTTCTGTTGTTTTTATAATGTTGTTTTCACAGCCTGCAGCAATTTTTCTATACTTTGCTTCACATAAACATTCTGTTATTGCTATTGCTATTGCTATTGCTATTGTTTAAACATGAAACTCAGTCAACTGAACATTTCAAAATGTATCACAAATGTCACTGACTGGCTCCAATGGTTGATACAGGTTGCTGACCGCATCCTAGGTATCAAGAAGAATCTTCTTAAAATGTATGTTGTTTTGAGTACCACAATCTTTTGCAGCTTGCTGGCATTATAGCAGGAAGCTGCAAATTCTTGATGTATTTTGCAAAATTCTTGGACATTGTACCAAGTACCCCGATGACAATGGGTATCACTGTTACATGTTTCATCCAATAATTGCCTAGTTTTGATATCCAGGTCATGATATTTCATAATTTTTTCCAGTTCTTTTTCATTAGAATCATGATTATACATTTTTGTCATTCTAATAAATGCAGCAAAATACTTAGGCCTTCTGAAACATTTTGGGATTTGGCTTCTTGAAATTCATTGAAAGCAAGAAACAAAACACAGATATAAAACCACTATTAGACCAATATCTTTAAGGAAAATTTAAGGTAGTTACATGAGGGAAGCTAAGAAGTTATTCTCCATCACAATCTTCTTCCAAACTCTTTATTCAATTCCCACAACAACATAACTGTGGATGCTATCATACTTCAAGGGGGACTAGTATTGATTGTTTCCCAATTTCTGGACAACCCTTATCCATAACACCAACATCTGGGTCTCAACCATCCAGATTTGGAAGAGTAGAAATTTGTGGGTATTTTCCTGTATTTTTTTTTAAAAAAAAACATACTTCTGAAGAATATTAGGATAGTTGGCAAGATTTTTTTTTACTCAAATATATTATGAGGTTTGGGGGTTCCAGGACACAAATTCTATAAGTATGGGACAACTGAACATTGTAATATTAAAAACCAATTTTAAACACAATTATCTTCTTGATTAGCTATTCCCATTTATTCTACAGTCATAGCAGCAGGATAATTTCCCTTCAATTTTTACCTTGCTGGAGCCAGAAGGACATTTCTCATTATAGATGGAAAGAGGCATTGTCTATTATAAATAAAATGAGATTTCTTTCATATGAAGACTGTATGTGTTGGGAGTGTCCATTTCATCAATTATACATACCCAAACTCTTCCCATCCTCATCAATCCTTAGTGTCCAATTTCACCATTTTCTTTTGTTTTAAATTCATTAAAATTCAATTCAATTAATTTGTTCCTCAATCTTCAGCAATGCTCATGCATTGATATGCTCAACTGACTAATTGAAAAATCTAGTACTACAATTACTGAGATGATTTTGCATTGCAGATAATCAAAAGTTATGGGCATTTCAATTCTAAGTTACCCATTTATATTTTAGCAGTTTATGTTCACATCACATATACAAAATATTGAGGCTGCTAAATCCAAAGGTTGTTGTCGTAATAGTCATATAATCGTTTATTTCTGTGGATGAATGAATACGCGAGTTTTTAAAAACTGAAAAACGAGACACACCATGTTAAATAAAAGGGGCCAAACAGCATCCACAGTAGAAATGGTATGGAACTTGTCTGGGGAAGCCATGGGATCAATGCTTCCAATTTGGACTCTTAGAAAGGACTTGTTTGGAAATGTGACCCAATTGAAAACATCAAATCCAGTTTCAAATTCTCCATTGGGGCCAAAAGAAACCTGTTCTCCAGCACAGTTGTTAAAAGAGACTTGCTGCAAAAAATAGTGGAGCTGAATGAAAAATCAAAGTAATATAAATATTAACTGGATTCCTTGAAATCATATGGAGAAACCTCAGTTCCTTCTGTTTTGCTTACAGTCAATGAAATGCCATTTTTTCATCAATCTACACTGTTTTTAATTGAAAAACAAATAAATAAAAAATAATTGAGAACCATTTAAATTTGGAATTTTCTTCATGCTACTGATTGACAAAGTTTTTACATTTGAAACTGTTAAATATACAGGTTCTGGGTTAAATAAGATCCTTTACATATTATTTCATACATAAAGTAAATATTTATTTGCAGCATTAATTTAGCTCCAGAAAACTAAACAGAGATGGCTTTGTTTATTTATAGTACTTACAAACATAATACATAGATTTTATAAACCATTTGTAGATTTTTCCAATATGCAACAAACTCAGACAGAAACATATTGCAAGTCACTTCAGCAGACAAGCAAATTAGTTTCTCTTTTCCTTTAGTTCAGCAGGCAAGCAGAAGAGAGAAGCAGTTCATTTCAATAGACAGATTCAGAACTCAATGGCTTCAGAGCTGCACAGCTTAACATAGAGCCATGCCTAGGCTACTTCTAGTTTCAGTTTCCATCCTAGGCTGTACCCATTGACTGATTTAGTTACCATCCCTATTCATTGGCTGACCTTGTTACCAAGCTCTACCCCAGCTCTATCCCAAAACACAAAAGAAGATATATCATTACAGAACCTCTGGGACACGATGAAGGCTTATACTAGAGGCTTAATAATGGATGATACAAGGAAAAGAAATATAAAACAGAAAAAAAAACCTTTAAAATATTGGAAGATGACTACAGGAAGTTGGAAAAAAAACTACAGAAATTTCCAGAAAAAAAGGACATTAAAATTAAAATGGACATAACTAAATATGAAATGGGGCTAATGGAAAAATAAAAAATAGCACAAAAAATTAAAAATGCCAAGCAGAACTATTCTGAAGATGCAAACAAACTAGGCAGATGGCTAGCATATAAATTGAGAAAGGAAAGAAACTCGAGAAGGATAAATCAATTGATAAATGAACAAGGACATGTATGCTATGGAAATGCAGAGATGAAAAAAAATATTCAAGATTATTATGGAAAACTGTACCATCAAGAGAATGTTCAGGAAGAAAGAATTCCACAATATTTACAGGAAGCAAATTTGCCTCAGATACCTAAAGAAATTGAAATAACGTTAGAAAGTAACAAAGCAATGATGGAATGAACAGAAGCTTTAAAAAAGCAAAACATTGGGAAAGCACCAGGTCTGGATGGTTTGCCAGTGGAATTTATAAGACATTCCAGGAAACATTGACTCTTCACTTATTAGAAGTTATGAATGAAGTTATGACTAAGAAGAGAATACCCAAAACATGGTTAGATGCATATATTACACTTGTACTGAAGGAGGACACAGACCCATGGCATGGTAAAAACTACAGACCAATATCACTATTAAATTCAGATTATAAAATTTTTCTTCAATTCTGGCAGAAAGACTGAAAAGATAGTTAAACAATTTTATTCATCCTGATCAAACTGTATTTCTGCCAAAGAGACAGATTAAATACAATATGAAAATAATTTTAGATACACTGGAATACTCTGAGGCACATTCGGAAAAACAAATGGCTCTGATGTTTTTTAGATGCACAAAAAGCTTTTGATAATGTGAATTGGTGTTTTATGCTGTTACAATCGGACCAAATGGGCTTTGGTAAAAAATTTACTCAAGCCATAGAAACAATATATCATAAACAATCTACAAAGTTTATGATAAATGGAGAATTAACAGACTTTAGATATAAGAAAAGGGACTAGACAAGGCTGTCCACTGTTGCCTCCATTGCTTGTGTTAACACTGGAAGTGCTGAATAGGAACATCAGAGAAGAAAAAGAAATAAAAGGAATGAATATTTAAAAAGAAGCTTATAAATTATAAGCTTTTGCAGATGACCTGGTATTTATATTAGAGGATCTATTGGAGTCAGCACCTAAACTGATAGAAAAGATAGAAGAGTATGGGAAAATAGCAGGAAAATAAATATAGATAAAACAAAGATTTTACCAAATAACATGTTAGTAATACGAAAGAAAGAATTTGAGGATGTTTTGGGGATCCAGGTCACAAATAAGGTTAAGTATTTAGGGATACACATAACAACAAGATGTAGCACATGTAAGGAGGATTATTATCTTAAACTTAAACAACAGATTGCGTCAGACTGGATAAAATGGAAAATTTACAATTATCACTGATTGGGAGAATATTTGCAATTAAGATGAATGTATTGCCTAGAATTTTATATTTATTCCAGACAATTCCAATCGGATTAAGAAAGAATTTTTTGAAGATTAAACAAATAGTGCTAAGATACATTTGGCAGGGAAGAAAATGAGAATAAAACTTAAATTGCTACAAGATGCAAGAATAAGAGGAGGATTCGCTTTGCCCAATTGGGAATTATATTACCAAGCAACGAGTTTGACGTGGGTAAAGGAGTGGATAACACGAAAGAATACCAGGCTTTTGAATTTAGAAGGACATGACTTGCTGTTAGTGTGACATGCCTTCTTCTGGTATAAGGGAACTAAAACACAGGGGTATTTTAGAACCCATTATATTTGAGAAGCATTGTTTCTAAATTGGGAGAAGATATTAATATTATTATAAATATATTAATATTATTATAAAAATATTAATATTATTTAAAAATTCCACTATGGATATCTACTATTGAAGCTTTTTCCTAACCAATAATATATAAAAAGGAACAAACAGTTAGATATGGTGAGATATTGAATGAAAAGGTTGAACTTAAATCTATACAAGCATTGGAAGAACAAGGTGTAAAAATTAATTGGTTTTTATATTTGCAAATACAATCTAGATTAGATAAAGATGTTAAAACAGAAGTTATCTATGATAAGTTGACTGTTTTAGATATTGATGAAAATGTATTCAAAAAACTCTATGGACATTTGCTAGAGTTTAAATTAGAGGAAGAACAAGTAAAAGTAACAATGATTGCCTGGGGGAAAAAATTTGGATATGGGATTGACTTAGATAAATGGAAAAAAAAATGTGGTCTCAAAATTATAAAATGACAATGTCAACTGCATATAAAGAAAATTTGTAAAATAGGCTTTACAGGTGGCACTTACCCCCAACAAAAATTGCGAGAATGTTCAAGAATAAATCAGATAAATGTTGAAAATGTCATGAGATACCTGGTTCATATTACCATATGTGGTGGACATGCAAAAAAATATTGAACTATATCCACACATTGTTGGAAAAAATGACAAAACAACACATAGACTTTAAACCTGAGATATTTTTATTGAAAATTATATCAGAAATATATTGTAAAGAATTGAAATATTTGATTGTAAATGTTTTAACAGCGGCTAGAATTGTATTTACTAAGAACTGGAAAAATGAAAAAATACCTATGCAGGAGGAAATTATTAAGAATATCATGGACTGTGCCGAAATGAGTAAATTGACATTTGAAATTAGAGAACAAGAAGATAAACAGTTTTATATGATATGGGATTTATTTTATCAATGGTTAGATAAAAAGACATGATAAAGAAATAGATTAGTAAGCCTTACAATAAAAGTTAATAGATTGATATAGAATACAATATAAAATATATAACAATTGGATGAATGTATGATTAAATCATAATTAAAATTAGAATATCTCGTATAAAATGATGGAGAAATAGTTTAGTCAAATGAATGTTTAATAATTGGTATTACATAAGACAAGCTAGATTGATAAGGTGAGAATTTGTATAACTTGTGAGTAATGGTAAGAAAAGGATAGCACAAAAGATTGTAACCAACTGACACACTGTATGTATATAATTGAAAGAGGGTTTTATGTAGTTTTTTTGTATGTTTGTTGTAAAAAGTAAAAACTTTTTTTAAAAAAATGATCTAATACATATTGATTTTACAGTAGACAATGTTGAAAAAGCACTACGCAATCTAAAACCATCTCTATCTATTGGACTGGATGGAATATGTGCCTCCTTCTTAAAAAGGCTATCAACTGCCATAGCCGAACCTCTAAGCATAATCTTCAACAAATCTTTCAGGACCAGCTCCTTTCCAAATCTATGGTCATAAGCCACAGTCATCCTCATCTTCAAAAAGGGAGACCCCAGCCTAGTTGAAAATTATAGACCAATCTCTTTATGATGTGTCACCTGTAAAGTCATGAAATAAATTACTAACCAATATATTACCCTCCACTTAGAGACAAACAACCTACTCTCTAATAAACAATTTGGTTTAAATAAAAAACTATCCTGTAATCTGCAACTCTTACACTGCAAAAACATATGGACTACACAACTCAGATCAAAGCAATAGATGTAATCCACATGGACTTCTGTAAAGCCTTTGATTCAGTGGTACATGACAAACTACTCCTAAAAATAAAGTTTTATGATATCTCTGGAAACCTGCATAACTGGATAGAAGCATTCATGTCAAACAGACAACAAATGGTCAAAATTGGGAGCGTCCTATCAAATTCTGTTCCTGTCAACAGTGGTGTCCCCCAAGGCAGCGTTCTAGGACCAACTCTCTTCATACTTTACATAAATGACCTCTGTGATCATATTAAGAGTGACTGTGTTCTCTTTGCTGATGATATAAAGCAATTCAACACCACAGTCAATACTGCTACCCTTCAAAAAGACCTTGACTATGTCAGAATGGTGAATCAAATGGCAACTTCAAATCTCAACAAATAATTGCTCTGTCTTACATACTGGCAAAAAAAAAAATTGAAAATAAAATACTGGCTGAATAGTCAAGACCTTGTTGATGATCCAAACTCTGTCAAGGATTTTGGAGTATTCATCTCTATCATCTCTAATGATAGCCAAAAAGGCATTAAGAGTTGTTAACCTAATCCTACGTAGCTTTTTCTCTGGAAATATCACACTAATAACTAGAGCATACAAAACATTTGCTAGACCAATACTTGAATACAGCTCATCAGTCCGGAATCCACATTACGTATCTAATATTAGCACAGTTGAGAATGTCCAGAAATATTTCACAAGAAGAGTTCTCCACTCCTCTACTCGTTGCAGAATACTTTATGCCACCAGACTTGAAATTCTAGACCTAGTCAACCTAGAACTACATTGACTTGAGTCTGATCAAAGTATAGCACATAAAATTATATATTGTAATGTCCTACCAGCTTCAACCATAACAATACAAGAGCACACAACAGATACAAACTCAAGGTAAAATGCACCAAACTTGATTGCAGGAAATACGACTTCAGCAACGGAGTAGTCAATGTCTGGAATACTCTACCTGACTCTGTGGTTTCTTCCCCAAACCCCAAAAACTTTAACCTTAGACTTTCTACAATTGACCTCACTCCTTTTCTAAGAGGTCTGTAGGGGGCGTGCATAAGCGCACCAACATGCCTACTATCCTTGTCCTATTGTTTCTTTTATTTTTCTTATATGTTTCCATGTATTCATAACTGTCATGCCCCTGGTGGAGACTGACTCTGAGGAAGAGGAGGAACAACCAACAGGGAGTGGGAGTGTGGCTCCAGAGGTGGTAGAGGAGGTTGGGGAACGGCAGAGGCTGGCTGAACCATCAGAGGAGGATCCAGGCCCATCCCCTATCCATCCGAGGTCATGCAAGGGAGAAGAGGATCAGCGAAAAGCGAGGTCTACTCAGGAGGAGATTACCACGATCCTCCTCATGGCTTGCAGCTGGGAGCTATGTATATAAGTTTGTAACTCCTTAGTCAGAATTGCTGGAGTGAAAGTTTAATGTTTACTTAGAAAGAGGTTTATCTTTGCTGGCATTCTTCCCATGGACTCTCCTCGGTTACTTTCCTGGAGTTTATGATTAAGTATCTTGGCTTGGTTTAGAACTTTCATCAATGCGGGGATTTTTGGTTTTCTTTTTGCCTCATTATTTACTTTTAATCACATTTTGATTCTAGCCACCCCTTCAACTTATTTTTGCTTTTTGTGGGGTGACCATGGATCAGCTCAGAGCAGAGATTGCCCAGTTAAGGCAGCAAGTGGCTCTTTAGACTGCACAGGTGGCACAAATGCAAGCTGCCTGGCCACGCTGAAAATGCCCAGTGCCAGTGCCAGATAAATTTGATGGTTCGCTGGCCCAATTTCCAGCATTTTTTGGGCAGTGGCAACTTTACATGAGCCTTCAGCCTGAGGACTTTTCCACTGTCTGGGATAAGATGGGGTTTTTGATTAGTTTGTTGTCAGGCTCTGCAGTATGTTGGTCAATGCATCTGCTGACCCAGCCCAACCAGGTGTTGGACAATTACCTTGAGTTTTGCCATCAGTTTCAGGCCATGTTTCAGGACCATGTTCGAAGCCAAACAGCAAACAGACGTTTGAGAGAGTTGAAGCAGGGACTTGGCTCACTCATGAATTATATTGCTAGTTTTCGTGTGGCTGCTCAGGGTGTACAATGGAATGAGGCAGCACTATTAGACCAGTTCCAGGAGGGTTTGTCGTTGGAGCTCCTGGATGAGTTGGCGTGCACTGAATGCCCTCGCACCTATCAGGAGCTCATGCATCTGTGTCTTCGTATCAATGCTAGACTTCAACAGCGACAGGTGTGATGATGGACAGAGACTGTATTTGTTTCCAGCAAGATGGCACCCTTGGTGGAAGTGCCTTTGAAAGAACCCATGCAGTTGGGCACTGGCTGCCCTCGCCTGACTCAAGTAGAAAAGAAGAGACATTGTCGTGATGGTTTATGCCTCTATTGTGGCAATTGAGTGCCATTTTGTGACCAAGTGTCCTGTTAAGACATCCAGATCAGTGACTCCTGCGGTGGCAGGAAGCAAGCATCGCTCAGCCTATGGGGTTCTGTAGGTCAGGGTGTAAAGTCCTTAGGCCAGCCATCTTCACCAACCTTGCCATTCTTACCACCTTTGACATCTCCACCACAATTGTTATTGGTGAAACATCTTGTGCTGAAAGCAAGTATGCTCATGTCTGGTGTGGGAGCAGTGGAGATCCAAGCCTTGGTCAACTCAGGGGCCACAGCCAATTTCATGGATGCTCATTTTGTAGAGCAGTGGTTCATTCCTCAGCAACAGGTGTCCCCGCCTGTAATGGTAGAGCCAATTGAGGGTTGGCCCCTTTGTTTGGGACCTGTAGTTGCTGCAACAAAACCCCTTTGCATGTGTATTGGGTAGCATGTGGAGGAAACCATGTTCTACGTTACCACAGTGCCTCATTTTCCAGCGATGCTCAGTTTGGAGTGGTTACAGGCCCATTATCCACAGATTGTCTGGTCGTCTGGAGCTGTGCAGTTCCTTGATAGGAAGTGTGCCAACTATTGCTTGCGCTCCTGTGCAGGGAGTATGGCTATGCCTGTGGACCTGGATCTTCCTGCAGAGTTTTGCTGATGTGATTGGGGAGAAGGAGGCAGATAAGTTGCCTCTGTATCGGGCATATGACTGTCCAATCAACTTACTGCCCGATGCAAAATTGCCGATGGGTCGGATATATTCCCTGTCAGAACCGGAGTTGGCCGCATTGTAGGATTTTATTGAGAAGAACCTCCAGAAAGGGTTTATCCAGCCTTCTACCTCCCCATTGGCTGCACCGGTGCTTTGTGTAAAAAAGAAATCAGGGGAGCTACGTTTGTGTTGTGATTACCACAAGTTGACTGCAATAACAGTGACAAATCGGTACCTGCTTCCCCTCATTAATGAACTGATTGAGTGGGTTCGGCAAGGTAAGATCTTTACGAAGTTGCACTTGAGTGGGGCGTACAATCTGGTTCACATTCATGCTGGGGACAAGTGGAAAATGGTTTTCCGGACGAGGTACGGGCATTTTACGTATAACGTGATGCCTTTTGGATTAACCAATGCCCCAGCTGTGTTCATGCATTTCATGAACGATGTTTTCTGTGATTTGTTGGATCAATTCATGGTCATTTATTTAGATGACATTTTTATTTGCTCAGACTCCCTGCAGGAATATTGGCAACATGGGCAGCTAGTGTTGCAAAATTTGCGTGATAACCACCTGTTTGCTAAACATGAAAAGTGTCAGTTTGCACAAAACATGAGTGACTTCTTGGGACATTGTATTTCATCTGCCGGGGTGGAAATGGACCCAGAAAAAATACAATCATTGCAGGTGTGGGAACCTCCACAGACGGTTAAGGATGTGCAACGACTGTTGGGGTTTGCGAACTACTACCGCACATTTATTCCCTGCTTTGCTGCCTTGACTGATCCCCTTCCTAATCTGCTCAAGAAGGGGGAGATGTTCCATTGGGGTGCTCAGGAGCAGGCAGCTTTCGAGGCATTGAAGGTTGCCTTTGCTTCCGAGCCTATCCTCAAAGAATCTGATCCAGGCCAGCCATTTGTGGTGGAAACACATGCTTACAATGTGGCTGTTGGTGCAGTGTTCCTCCAGGCCTATGCTCCCAAAGGCACCTTGCTCCCATGCGCTTATTATTCCCGGAAGTTGTCAGCTCCAGAGCACAACTATACAATTTGGGACAAGGAGCTATTGGCAGTTAAGGTCGCTTTTGAGAGATGGTGGCACCACCTGGAGGGGGCTCGTTATCAAATTGAGGTTCAGATGTATCATCGCAATTTGGAACACCTACATACAGCTTGGACATTGAACCAGTGTCAGGTGAAATGGTCCTTATTCTTTGCTCGATTTGATTTCTGGGTGACCTATGTTCCGAGTGGAGGGAATCACTCTGCCGACACCCTATCTCAGAAGCCCGAGTATACCCGAAGGGAGATTAAAATTTTGTCCTGGACGGTGATTCCATTGGAGCAGTTTGTGGCCACCAGGGAACCTGTGGACCTCTGTGTGAGGATTCAGGAGGTGCAGCGGCAGGACCCATTTGTGGCAGCTCGACATTGAGAATTGGATGAGAATGGGAGACAAGAGACTCCTTGGGCGTATATTGGGAACCTATTATAGTTCTGTGATCGCATTTACGTGCCTGGAGGTCCTCTTCGTGGCATTATCCTGGGGTATTCAAAACACTGCACCTCATCTCTAGGACATTTTGGTGGCCTAGACTTAAACATGATGTGTCGGGATATGTGGCATCTTGTGGGATCTGTTGCCAAGCCAGCTATGCTCCTCATCCACCCCCTGGTCTCCTGCAGCCCTTGCCCACGTCGGAATGACCATGGTGGGCAGTTTCATTGGATATCATCATTGAGTTACCATCATCGAATGGTGCCACAACCATTTTGGTGGTGGTGGATATGTTGACTAAAATGTTCCACTTTATTCTGTGTGCGAGTCTTCTATCAGCCAAGATAATGGCTTATCTCCTATGTTTTCCAGTTGCATGGGTTACCAGACCGCATGGTATCAGATTGGGGGGTACAACTTACAGCACGCTTCTGGATGACCCTACTCGTGGAACTGCAGGTTCAGGCGTGCCTGTCGTCTGCTCATCACCCCGAAACTGATGGGGGGACAGAGAGAGTGAATGCTATTTTGGAGCAGGACCTTTGCTGTTTCAGCAACACTCAATGAGACAATTGGGTGGGAGTGCTGCCGGTGGCAGAATTCGCTTATAACAATGGTCAACATGCATCCACCCATGTGTCCTGTTTCTTTGCTAACTATGGGTTTCATCCATGACTTCCCTTTAGCCCTGTCTGATTCCCCAGTTCCGGCAGTGGATACATTCTTGCAGGAGTTAAAAGCCATGCACCACATGGTCTGCAATCAACTAGGAAGAGCCAAGGAAGACTATAAGCAGTTTGCAGACTGATATCATCACAATGTTCTGCCTTTAGCAGTAGGCGATCGGGTTTGGCTCTCTACATGATACTTACCAATGATGCGACCATAGAAAAAGCTCAATCACCATTACTTGGGACCTTTTCTGGTCTAGGTGGTGATCATTCCTGTGGCTTATTGTCTCTCTCTGTGCCATGGACCATGCATATCCATCCTGTTTTTCATCATTCCCTGTTAGTCCCTGCCTCGGCAGACAGTCCGCATAGACCGGCTCCATCACAGCCAGCCCCAGTAGTCCTTCTGGAACAGGAGGAGTTTGAAATGGATAGCATCTGAGATTCACGCCAGTTGTGTTATTTGGTGGCATGGAAAGGTTGATGTTCATGCTCCTCATTTGGTCCAAGACTTTCATGCTAGGTTTCCTCAATCTCCCCATCCACCTGGTCCTGGGTGAGGGGGCCCTGTGGGAGAGAGGATAGTGTCATGCCCCAGTGGAGACTGACTCTGAGGAAGAGGAGGAACAGCCAACAGGGAGTGGGAGTGTGGCTCTAGACATGGTGGAGGAGGCTGGGGAAGGGCAGAGGCTGGCTGAACAATCAGAGGAGGATCCAGGCCCATCCCCTATCCATCCTAGGTCATGCAGGGAGGAATGGATCAGGGAAAAGCAAAGTCTACTCAGGAGGAGATTACCATGAACCTCCTCATGGCTTGCAGCTGGGAGCTATGTATATAAGTTTGTAACTGCGTAGTCAGAATTGCTGGAGTGAAAGTTTAGTGTTTACTTAGAAAGAGGTTTATCTTTGCTGGCATTCTTCCCATGGACTCTCCTCGGTTACTTTCCTGGAGTTTATGATTAGTTTTATTGGCTTGCTTCAGAAATTTCGTCAATGCGGGTTTTTTTGGTTTTCTTTTTACCTCATTATTTACTTTAAACTGTGCCTAATAAAACAGTGAAGTTAAGTTGAAGGCCTTACTGGACTTTAAAGTATGTTTTAGGTTTTGGGTTATTTTGAGAGACTACAGGTCATCAGAATAACTATGTTTTTACTTATACCTATTATCTTGTAAGCAATTGATAAACCAAATAAAAAAAATAAACATGGCACAACATGAGAAAGTAAACCCATGAGGATATCTACAGTCTGCATTTAAAAGACAAATTTTGAAGACAACAAAGTCCACATTTTGGACAGAGAAGACTGCTGGTTTGAAAGAGGGATCAAAGAGACCCTATGTCAAAATTGATCAGCTCTCCCTCAACAGAGGGGGGGGGGGATACCACATTACCTATCTCCAGTCTACTATACAGTCCTTTAAAGCCAGTACTTTTATACCTGATCATCTTTTATTTTGCATTAGCAGATGTTACCTGCCACGTTGATTGAATAAAATGCTCCTGCATCCTCTGATCAAATTTTCAACCATCTTTGAGTTGGGAGGCATGCAAGGCCCTCAGAGCATGTGCCACAGCATAGACTGCATTGTAGATGCTGTAACTAAGTCCACCCATGGTGGTCTCAAAGACAGAATTAGGAAGAATGTCCAGCTTTTCTTCTCCAGTGCAGATCCTTTCGGCATTCTCATCTGAAATATCACTAGAAAATGAGCATTCAAATGCATCTTTCCAGAAATCCCTAATAAACCCATAGTCTTTTTCAAAAATTGGTTGTTTTGTCTGCATGAATTGTTGGAATCTTATTAGCTCTTTTGAATGACGTGCAAATTGCATCATGGAGAAAATCAATGGGCAATGGTCTCTGCATTAGAACAGAGCTGAATTCCATTTGAGCTGGCATGATCCAAACTTTGGCTTTTCTCTCCTTTGGAATATCATCAGAATCTAAAACAGAGAGCATCATCCTCAATGTCATTATGCCTGAGGTTTCAGCATTCAAGATCACAGCAATGACTGTACTCCCCATGATTATTTTATATAATTTATCTGCTTCCTCCACCATTTCAGCAGCTTCATTACCATACATCATTTGGGGAAGACATTCTATAAAGTCAGAGCAGATTCCTCTCTCTGAAAACATGGAAAGATTCTTTTGAATGAACCCCTCTCTATCTTCCTCAAACTGAGAAATCATTCCAATTCAGATCCATCCAAAATTCAAGAGTAAATACAGGATTCCTTTAAGTTGGTGGATCTCATAAGGGAACATCCATTTTACAAAAAGTGCTGAATTGTCATTATATGTCAAGGGTGGTGATCCAAATGTGATCTAAGTGGGGAAAAGACAGAAAAACCAGAGTTTTTTAGAAAAAAAAATAAAGGACGAATGCATATATCTTTATGTACTAACTGGGCCTGAGTGGGTGTTCCAGGTAAGTTCCTAAAAATGAAATTTTTACCAAATAATGTCTGCAATTTTAGTACTGCTCATCAAGCAAAAAGGAGAATCCTTTCTTCATAATCTTCATATCTACTAACTTCCTCATCATTAAAAAACGCATATTTTTTGCTTCCAGTATGCTTTTCATAGGAGTGATTATCAGAACTCAACATTTGAAAATAATACACTTGTGGATTTTCCATCTTGCTCCATATTTTACTCACCTGGGGAAATTTATAATTGCACAGAGTGGTTGGCATATTGAGACAGGTTTTAGTCTGGGGTCCTCCAATGATGGCCACCACATTTGTCTGGTCATTACATTTGTAATTTGGGATAAATTTATCTTTTGTAGATAGAAATTCCATTGCTAAAAGGTAAGTTGTATAATCCTCAGGATAGTTGGTAGCGATGTGGAAACCGAGGCTATCATTGGACAAAATCCCAGAATTTTCATTGATGTCCTTTACAGCAAATGCCAGAGCCAAAGTGTGTTGGTAATTTTGGGTGAGGAAGCTTCGGGGCAGAATTATAAACTGAATAAATATACTTCTGCTTTAGATTCGGACAGTAAATATTTTAAATATATGTTTTTGTGTATATACATATATACACACACACATTGAAAATATCTACTGTCTGAAGATATCTACTGTCTGTCATACAGACACACATACACAATACATACATACTTAGCATGTCTATATATGTGTGTTTGCACATGCATACATATATACTTACACACAAAAACAAATATCTGGAAAAGCATAATTTGATTATATGATAGGGAATCATAGATAGGGTGGAGCAGTAAGCTAAAATCAAACTGAGAAAGCATTTGTACCCTGCTTTCTTCTGTATTTAAGATTCTTCTTCTGTACTTAAAATTTTAAATTCATAATAAAATATCTCTTCCAGAATGAATTTGGATGCTAAGGTAGTATTTGATTTCAGTTTTGTCTATATTTTGCCCAATGTTTTCTAAGAGCAGGAAGTCAATTCCATTTTTCCACTATAGAATTGTAAAAACTAGAAAAGTTTCTCAAACATATCAGAGGGCTTAGTGTTTTAATTTTTGGTTGAGATGAAATGTGAAGAAGCTTGGGCTTATACTGAGGAGATCTCCAAGTTTTAAATTTTTCAATGTTTTTAGTGTCTTAGAAAGTGGATTTGTCTCAATTTAACCTCCGGTGATTGAACAAGCTGGTTTTCTCCCAGTTATGGAATGAAAAATGGCTAACCATGGACACTGGATTAGCATACTGACCACTAGCAACTGAAATATTTCAACAGAAAAATGGAAAATAGATAATACAGTGTAGGTAAAAATAAGAAGAGGAGCTGGAGGAGTAGTAACAGGGGGATACTTACATGTACTGATCAAGTACTTCATGAGATGGACGGCTTTGGAAAGTGATCTCATTTGAAACAAAGAAGACTTGAAAAATAATTGCAGCAATGATTAAGTCTCCAGACTGATAATACTTGTGAATGACTGGAAGAGGACTACTGAGCTTGCAATTGTAAATAGGAGAAATTAACAGGGTAGGAAGCAAAGATAAAACTACGGTCCTGATCATAACCAACTCAGTGTAATATATAGTCATTATAGACATTAAAGAGCAACTGCTATGTTACCATTCAACCAAAGCCATGGGTTGGGCACTCATTTATGTTACTATAGGTAATATAATGAAGGTTATCTGGAATTAAGACAAGGATGCATCCCAGAACAAACCCAAATCGTTCTTTTTCTACATGCAGGCAGTTCTTCATATTTCTGAGCAGATGAGAATGCTATGTAATGTCTTAATCTTAGGGTCATAATTTTGTCAGTGTCTACTGAAATTCCCTTGAGAGATAGAGTTGAAGGGACACTGACAATACTTAATTAGTAATCAGTACTATTATTTTTTCCAAAAGTACTGTCTTTGAAGAATATCAGAAGGAAGTATGTTTACCACATCTCAGTACTCACTACAACACTGCTATGAATCTTTGAAATTAATACAAAAAGTGTTTCAATGATGCAGTGGGAGGTTATATCCATCAAGAAGAAAGCAAAATACAATTAGAAAGAAAAAGAAACATGTCTGTTGAGGTCATAGTGTTCTCTCCTTTGTTAAATACAGCATCTAACTTGTGAAGTGGTCCTGTAACAATTATTTCAGCTTTAGAAGCATTTACTGATCCCGTATCCCATAAGCCTGTGTATTTTGTTAGGTGGGACCTAGCAGGAAAATACTTTCTGCCCTGGCCTTATCTTGGAGATCATTTTTTCTCTCAAGATGTGGCTGGCTCCAATCAAGTCATCCTTCTGGAAAGCCCTTAAAAGACCAGAAAGTCAAATGTCCTGGGGATCATATCTTAGAGGGGATCCTACTACATCATGTTATATGACAGAAAATGGTGTGCCTTGACATGACACAATATGATATTTAATTGAAGTGCACTGTCTGTTATCCTATTTTGCCATTTAGTTTCTATCTTTGTAATTTAGTATTGAATAAATCAACAAATGGAAGTTAAAATCAAACACTAATCTACTTTTACAAACAACTGCCATTTTTATTTTTTGATCTTTTTTGTTCTTTTTTCTTTATTTTTCTTCTGCCATTTGTAAAAAACAGTAAGTAGCAATCTAAGGGAGATTTCACTTTTTAGTATAATAGCTCAAGAAAGAAACATTTATTACACCACAAAACAATTCCATCCATTTTACAGTTATTTATTACGGATTAGATAGCTCAAGATTTTCAGTCACCATAATACTGATTAAAAATTCAACCCCATTTATATTATTAAATCATCCATATATTCAATATATTCCTTTCCTTACCCATTTGGTAAGTTATCTTTCATTTTGGGCACTGTCTAGTCATAGAAGCAGAATAATGTCCCTTCTATATTTACCTTATTGTAGCCAAAAGGACATTTCCCATTACAGATGGAAAGAGGAATTGGAATTCTTTCACATGAAGAGCTTACAAGTTGGAAGTGTTTATTTTATCAGGTATATATACCCTAACTTTTCACATCCTCATCAAAACTAAGTGTCCCATTTCCCCATTTTCTTATTTTTTAAATTTTAAAAAGAGTATACTCGGAATATTGCATCCAATTTTGGTTGCCACAATATAAAAAATGTGGAGAGTATAGAGAGAGTGCATAGAAGTGCAACAAAGATGATTAGGGATTGGAGGCTAAAATATATGAAGAACAGTTGGAAGCAGTCTTCCAATATCTTAGGGCCTTCTACAAAGAAGAGGCATTCAACCTATTCTCCAAAGCACCTGAAGGCAGGATAAGAAGCAATGGATGGAAACTAATTAAGGAGAGAAGCAATTTAAAATTAAGGAAAAATTTCCTGACAGTTAGAACAATTAATGGGTGGAATGGCTTGCTCAAGAAATTCTGCATCCTCCAACACGAGAAATTTTAAAGAAGAGATTGGACAGCCATTTGTCTGAACTGGTGTAAGGTTTCCCGAGTAAAGGGGGTTGGACTAGAATACCTCCCAAGTTATTCTGTTATCTCCCCAACCAGCATGCTGAAGTTGGGAGTTGAAATCCACACCTCATAAAACTTGCTGGGTTGAAGAAACACTTGTTTAACTGTTCCTTTTTTTCTTGTTTCCATTGAATTGTGGTCAATTCTGACAGTCTGCCTGGAGAAGTTTTCTTGCAAAATTTTTCAGAAGTGATTTGTTATTTCTAGAGTGAGAAGATGCCCAAAATCATTCAGCTATGGTTGTGGAAGGACTAGAACCATACCTTCTCCATAATGATTTGCATTAAAGATTTGCTGATAATTCCCTCACTCAACCCTTGCCACAAAAATGCTTCTTAATGTAATGTTAGCCCTAACCCTTTTTTTGTCCATAAGTCAACAATGTGGGGAAAATGTTTCTATGCAATTATTAAGTTGAACTGTGCATGATGCCACTTATAAATAAATTCTCTCTTAGGAACCTGCAATCTAATTACAAATGAGTTTTCTGTGTCATATTGTTTTCCTCGTTTATTCATATAGGTTATAAAATTTTTATAAAAATAATATTTCCTTCCCCCTTTTAATTATTTTTATTTATTTTATTTGTTAAATTGACACGCTGCCCTACAACACATAAATGATATCAACAGTGAAAGGGTGATTTTTCTGCTTAATGTGCAATCATATTCCTTTACTTGGATTGCCACCACTAGCTAGCTGGTTAGGCAGAAAGTCTATGCTAAAAGAATGACTTTCTGCTGCCTGTTTAATTTCTTTCAGGGAGGCAAATATAAATTTAAATTTAAGGAGATTTCACCAAAAACCATGTTCAAGCCATTTTAAAAATAGTTTCACTTTGTTGCAACAAATGGATTCTTTCCATTAAGCTATGAGCATTTCTAGAGTGTCATTATGTGTAGTTAAAGATATTCTGACTACTTCAGATGTCCTAATCCCTTGTCCATTATATGGCAGCTCATCAAGGGCTCAATACATAGAGATATTGCTTCACAAAAACGACATACTAGTTTTCAAAGAAACAAACAAAAAATAATTCTATTTTGTTCAAGACCCAAATATATATCTAATCACTTGAACTGTTAAGTTGATAGGATATCTTATACACCACAAATTGAGTTTATATTTAAAAGTAATTAATTCACTTAAATGCCTACTGTTTCCTATCTCTAGGATTCATTTCATTATATATCTTGCATTATTTTTTACCATATCCCATTTTATTTTACTGTTTTACCTTCTCTAATTTTATTGTATTTTACTGTGTCTGATCCTCATTTAGTAATATGACCCACTAAGTAATTAGTAAAGATTACCACAATGGTTTGTACTGGGATGATTTTGCACTGGAACTAAATAAATAAATAAATACTTTTTCATTACCCTCAATACTTAAACACTGATTACTTGATTACCTCAAAACATAACTTTTCTACCTTGTGTCCTATAGATAATGATGCCTCTAAAAAAATTTCTATAAAATAATTAATTTATCAATTGATTAATTGACTTATTGTTTGATTAATTAATGTGGTTAGAATGTTTAGTGCAAATAGTGTGATTACTGATCAGTGTAAATGATCAGTGATTTATGTAATTGATTAGTAAAATTAGTGATTTAGTGAATTTAATTGACCAGTGTGATTAGTGATTAGTGTAATTAATTGATTAGGCTGATTGTGATTAGAGCTTAGTGTAATTAATTGATTAGGCTGATTGTTGCTTAGTGAAATTATTTGACTAGCGTGATTATTGTATTTTATTAATTAGTGTGATATTGGCTATATTGATTACCCAAATATCTTGTTTGATTGAACAATTTTATCAACATACCATCTCAACAAACCTTCCATGCCAGAAAAAAAATACAATGCGAAAAAACAATCCAAAGAGAAAGAAATCCCCACTAATGAACCACAAGACTCCAGCACATGCCTTATATGTAAAGAAACTCTAAAGGATAATGAACATTCCACCAAATGTTCCCTATGTGATAATTATGCTCACCATGGCTTCTTGGGATTACCCAACCAAATGACTAAATTACTAGAATCATCCAACCATGCATTTCTATATTTAGACCTGTTGGGCTAAATTGTGGTTGTACATTTAAAGCTATTTGTACTCTATATAGCTAGTCCTTACTTAAAATCATTGGTAACTTTTGAACTGGTAACTATTCAAAGTTACAAAGGAACTGAATAAAGTAACTTATGGCTGTTTTTCACATTATGACTATTGCAGAATCCCAATGATCATGCAATTGAAATTTGGAATCTTGGCAGCTGGTTCATATTTATGATGCTGTGTCCCTGGGCCATGTGATCATCTTTGGGACCCTCTGAGAAGTAAAGTCAATGGGAAAACCAAAATTCACTTGAAAACTGAAGTTACTTAGTTAACAACTGCAGCAATTCATTTAACAGTTGTGGCAAGAAAGGTTGTAAAATTAGGCAAATCTCACTTAAAACTATCTTGCTTCACAACATAGATTTTGGGCTCAATTGTGGTCATAATCAAGGACTTCCTATATAGTCTCTTGTATTATAAACTAGGCTCAGAATTACTACATGCGGTGTGTTATAAAAATTTGATAAATAAAGGGAACATTAAAAACCAAATAGTAATATACTTTTACAAATAAATTTCTTTTTCTTTTACTTCCTTTTTCTTTATTTTCTCTCTGCCATTTGTAAACAACAATAAATAAGAATTTAGTGAAGATCTTGGTTTTAAGGATTGAATTTAAGATAAAAAACATTTAATGCATTATAAAATAAATTCACCCATTTCGCAATTTTCAACCAAGCCACATTTAATGTACAATTTAACCAACCCTTTATTCGTTAGCATTCCAGAAACCATAGTTCATATTCACATTATTTTCCCCTTATCTTTAAAATTTAAAATTATGTAAATCATCCTAGGGTTAGCATTTTATAATTACTACTGGATTGATGCCAATGTGGCTGCTGTAATACAACTGAATATTTGCTTTTTATAACAAGACAATTTATTTAAGAAGTAAAAAAAAGTGCCACACTCATCAATATAAAAAAAACAGCCTCCCCTACATTTTAGCTTAATTCCAATTATGATTATGATTTGTTATCTATTTTATTTTTTTCCAGATTATGTTCTATTGTATTTTATTAATTTATTTGATTCTTTTTCTTAGATTTTATTGTTTTTTATTTTTATTTTAAATATGGTTTTACACTGTTTAAGCTGCTTCGAGTCACTATGGGCGACTAGACAGCAATATAAATTAAATAAATAAATATACTTTATTCATTAACCATGAAATTCAGTCAATTAAACATTCAAAAATGCATCACAAATACCATAGACTGGTGCTAATGGTTCATACGGGTTGCTGCCAGCATCCCAGGTATCAACTGAGTACCTTTTAAAGATGTACGATGTTCTGAGAAGCAGTTTTTTCCAATTCTGCTGGTGATATTGCAGGAAACTGGAATTTCTTGATGTATTTTGTAAAATTCTTGAACTTGGTGCCAAGTGCCCCAGTGACAATGGGTATCATTGTTACATGTTTCATTTATAATTGCATAGTTTCGATGGCCAGGTTGTGATAATTCTTTTTTTTTAGTTCTTTTTCTTGGACTCTGGCATTTCCTAGTACTGAAATATCAATAAATTGTACTTTTCAGTTTTCGACAACTGTAATATCTGGCATGTTGTGTTTCAAATGCCGATCTTTCTGTATTTGAAAGTCCCACAAGATTTTCACCTTCTCATTTTTAATAGCTTTTTTCACTTTATGTTCCCATGATTTTTCAGATACAGGTAAGTCATATTTTTTACATAACAAAAAGTTGATTAATTTAGAAACTTAGTTGTGTCTAGCTTTGTAATCAGTTTGTGCAATTTTGGTGCATTTACCTATTCAATGTGAAACGGTTTCAACTTTGTCCTTGCAAATGGACCAGCAGCCCCGGCAGCTGGGAGTCTAATCAGTCAGTACAGTCAGAACTTAGAACTTTATTCCCTGGAGACGTTAGAAGTCTGATTGAACTGGTAGTCACATGGTCTTTTTTTGTTGCTGTTGCTGTTGTTACTGCTACAGTTATTATTATTGTTGTTGTTGTTGTTGTTGTTATTTAAACATGAAACTCAGTCAACTGAACATTTAAAAATGTATCACAAATGTCACTGACTGGCTCCATTGGTTGATACAGGTTGCTGACAGCATCCTAGGTGTCAACAAGAATCTTCTTAAAATGTATGTTGTTTTGAGTAGCACAATATTTTGCAGGAAGCTGCAAATTCTTGATGTACTTTGCAAAATTGTTGGACATTGTACAAAGTACCCTGATGACAATGGGTATCACTGTTACATGTTTCATCCAATAATTGCGTAGTTTTGATATCCAGGTCATAATATTTCAAAAAAAATTTCCAGTTCTTTTTCATTAGAATTATGATTATACATTTTTGTCATTCTAATAAATGCAACAAATTACTTAGGCCTTCTGAAACATTTTGGGATTTGGCTTCTTGAAATTCATTGAAAGCAGGAAACAAAACACAGGTATAAAACCACTATTACACCAATATCTTTAAGCAAAATTTAAGGCAGTTACATGAGAGAAGTTAAGAAGTAATTCTCCATCACAATCTTCTTCCAAACTCTTTATTCAATTCCCACAACAACATAACTGTGGATGCTATCATGCTTCAAGGGGTACTAGTATTGATTGTTTCCCAATTTGTGGACAGCCATGTTATCCATAACACCAACATTTTAAAAAAAAACATACTTCTGAAGAATATTAGGATGGTTGGCAAGATTTTTTTTAATCAAATATTTTATGAGGCTTATGGGTTCCAGGACACAAATTCAATAAGTATGAGACAACTGAACATTGTAATTTTAAAAACCAATTTTTAAATACAATTATCTTCTTGATTAGCTATTCCCATTTATTCTTATTGGAGCTCAGAATAATGATCTAATAGTTCAAAAAGAAAAGATTCATGGAAACTCTCTAGGTCCTAAAGTTAACTTGGAAATATAATCACAGCTAACTCTTTGAAAGTCGCCTTCTTGTGTGACCCTACCTCAATACCTATCTACACATCCTGAAAATTATGAAAAAGTTGTTATAGAAGAGAAAAATGTCTGAATGATAAATGAGAGTTTGCAGTCAAACAGGTTCTCTGTATGTTTATTTTTCCAATACTGTCTAACTTCCTGGTTTGTCTTATTTTCATGGGAATCTTCATGCAAAGCAAAGGTGACACGCTAAATTATCTGTCATAGTTTCACAGAGTGAGTGCAATAGGGATATATATCTGTGTCCCTATATATCAAGGTATTCTTATATGTCACATTGACATGCTGATATGAGGGAATAACACAGAATCCCCAAAGCAGCCCCCCAAACCCAAACCCTTTATATTATATGGAAAATAACCAAGATATAAATATCAATTTTATTTTCTTATTAATTGCTCCTTCTTATTCAATTCAGGTCTCAGAATAATGATATAGCACTTGGGAGAAAAAATGCAGCCCAGCAATCCAGCTGCTGAAGCCAAAATGGAGAAGATCTCCACAGCAACCACGTATTTTCCCTTGGTGCTCAAATAGGTGGGAACAAATGACACCCAGACACTGCAAAAGACCAACATGCTGAAGGTGATGAATTTGGCTTCATTGAAGCTGTCAGGTAAATTCCTAGCCAAGAAGGCCACTGTGAAAGTGACAGTGGTCAAGAGCCCCATAAAGGCAAGGACAGTATAAAACATTGTGGTTGAACCTTCGTTACATTCCAGGACAATTTCTTCAACCATGGAGTGCATGTCTGAATCTGGAAATGGGGGAGACATTGCCAACCACACTACACAGATAGTGAACTGAACCGTGAAGACAGATAGGACAATAGTGTTGGCCATCCTTCTCCCCACCCACTTCCTCATTTTGGAGCCTGGCTTTGTGGCCATGAAAGCAAGAACTACTATGGTTGTTTTACCCAAAATACAAGAAAGAGCTATAGAGAAAGTGATGCCAAACGTAGTTTGTCGCAAGAGACATTTCACTCGATCAGGTTGCCCAATGAAGAGCAGAGTGCAAAGGAAGGAGAACAGGAGAGCAATGAGAAGTGTGTAGGTGAGGTTCCTGTTGTTGGCTTTGACAATGGGAGTGTCCTGGTGTTTAATGAAGATTCCCAGGACCGCAGCTGAGATGACAGAAAATGAGACTACAATCATTACCAAAGAAATACCCAACAGCTCTTGGAAAGTTAAGTAAGTTACAGTTTTTTGAAGGCAATTATTTTGACCCTTGTTTGGATATTGATCCTCTGGACATGGGAAACAGTCATCTAAGTCTGGGGAAAAAGAACAAATAAAACTGTTTCACAGAACCATGATAGGTTTTAAGTATGAAGAATTAATAGCATACTTTATTTACTAAGATATTATGACTTCATATTATTTTTTTTTGAAAATAATATACAAAATGCACAAAGTATACAACCTATCAGATAAGATTTTCAGACACCATAATACTTATTCTTAATAAATTTATATTTATTAAATTAATCCATATATTCAACATATTCCTTTGCTTACCCAATTGGTCAGCTATCTTCCCATCTGGACACTGTCTACAGTCATAGCAGCAGGATAATTTCCCTTCAATTTTTACCTTGCTGGAGCCAGAAGGACATTTCTCATTACAGATGGAAAGAGGCATTGTCTGTTATAAATAAAATGAGATTTCTTTCATATGAAGCATTTATGTGTTGGGAGTTTCTATTTCATCAATTATACATACCCAAACTCTTCCCATCCTTGTCAATCCTTAGTGTCCAATTTCATCATTTTCTTTTGTTTTAAATTCATTAAAATTCAATTCAATTCAATTAATTTGTTCCTCAATCCTCAGCAAGTAGAAGAGGTGTGAACTTTAACTGCCAGAATTTCACAACCAGTATGTTGAAGTTTGGAATTGAAGTCCACACCTCATAAATTTGCTGAGTTTGAGAAACAAGCACCTGTTGGGTTTTTTTTTAAACAAACTTTATTCAGTTTTTCACATTAAAAATAAAAATCTCTTTTTAGTGGACAACATATTTCTGGGTCATCACCTTTACATACAAATATGATAGCAATTATACATCGATATATGCATACTTAATTCGATTTTTACCTTTTCCATTCCAAATTTTCAGTAAGGAGAGACAACATTAATTCTAATCGAAACATCTTTTTATATCATTTCATTTATTTCAAATATAATCCTCTGGATATTTATTTTTGAAAATAGAGATAAACAATATATTTTTGCCTAATAATAATAAAGTTTAATTCTAAATTCTTTCATTAATCTCAATCTAAACATCTTTTTATTTCATTTCAATTATTTCAAATATAATCCTTTAATATTTATTTAAAAAATAAAAAATAAACAATATATATTTACCTAATAATAGTAATAATAAAGTTACTAAAGTCTCCCCTTGCTTTTAATAGTTTATATTAAACTTATTAATTTAGCTGGTTCCACAGCATATCCCCGCCCCCTTTATTAAGAGTTATCCGTATCTATATTACCCTGGTTTCTAAATATTTTTATTCACAGAAATATCCTTATTACACCTTGTCACCCTGCAGAATCCCCTTTTTCATTCATCAACCATTATCTCTGAAAAAACAATTTCTTTTCAGCATTTTATTAGTTCTGTGTTTCTTTCACATGCCTGTTTCTTAAGGCTTCTTCTCCCCCTCTTTTCCCCATATCTTTTCTCATTCCAGTTTATATCCCTCTCTTTCTTAATATCTTCCTTTCCCCCTTTCTGCTGAGTCTTCCTGCCTTTCCTGACTTCACAGGTATTCCCTCTTTTAATTGCCTTCTTAAATCTCAACTTTTTAACCATCCTTCTTTCCCCACTTCCTTGTAGCGTTCTTTGTGTTAATTGTCTATTTAAAATGTCTTCTCCTTGAGTCGACTCCTCCTCCTCTGAAAATCTTTCCCGGTTCGAAGCCCCATTTAGCTGTCAGACATATTTTCTTTTTTTTTCTCAGCCCCTTTGTAATTTCGCTGCTCACTTTTCTTTTCTTAAAAATTCTGTTACCTTAGTCCGGGGGTACTTTTATTCAATTAAATTGCCCAGTTGTCCCAGTTCAGATGTCATTCACCTCTTTCTTCCCTCCAAATCTTAGTCCAGCTGAGTCGTCCTCTTCAGGGTGGCCATATTAGACCACCACTGCAGTCATCTTCGGGAGGAAAAAAAACCAAGCCCAAGGGGGGGAGATGCGGCTCCCCACAATCAGGCTTGCTGCTTGCTCTTACTCCGCTGCCCCTCCAAGGCAGTTTTAGCCCCTAATCAAAATGATTGGGGCTCTCCAACAAAAGAGCACGGGCAATAGCCGCAGAGAGTTGCAATCTACTGCCCGTCAGCGAGGAGGCTCCGCCTTCTCAGCACCTGCTGTTTTTGATCTGAAATATTCATTTTTAATATATATTTGCATTCTATTTTATCAAATACCAATTTATCTTATTGGCTTGTCTTAGCTTATCTCAATTTCATTGCATTGAACTCAATGCTCATGCATTGATATGCTCAACTGACTAATCACAAAATCTAGTACTACAATTACTGAGATGATTTTGCATTGGAGATAATCAATGGTTATGGGCATTTCAATTTTAAGTTACCCATTTATATTTTAGCAGTTTATGTTCACATCACATATAAAAATATTGAGGCTGCTAAATCCAAAGGTTGTTGTCGTGATAGTCATTTAATCATTTATTTCTGTGGATGAATGAAGACGCGATTTGTTAAAAACTGAAAAACGAAACACACCTGGTTAAATACAAGGGGCCAAACAGCATCCATAGTAGAAATGGTGTGGAACTTGTCTGGGGGAGCCATGGGATCAATGCTTCCAATTTGGACTCTTAGAAAGGACTTGTTTGGAAATGTGACCCAATTGAAAACATCAAACCCAGTTTCAAATTCTCCATTGGGGCCAAAAGAAACCTGTTCTCCAGCACTGTTGTTAAAAGAGACTTGCTGCAAAAAATGGTGGAGCTGAATGAAAAATCAAAGCAATATAAATATTAACTGGATTTTTTGAAATCATATGGAGAAACCTCAGTTCCTTCTGTTTTGCTTACAGTCAATAAAATGCCGTTTTTCTTCATCAATCTACACTGTTTTGAATTGAAAAACAAATAAAAAATAATTGAGAACCATTTAAATTTGAAATTTCCTTCATGCTATTGATTGAAAAAGTTTTACATTTGAAACTGTTAAATATACAGGTTGTAGATTAAATAAGATCCTTTACATATTATTTCATACATGAAGTACATATTCAGAGTTTTGCAGCATTAATTCAGCTCCAGAAAAATAAACACCGATGGCTGTTTATTTACAACACTTATAAACATAATACGTAGATTTTATAAACCATTTGTAGATTTTTCCAACACGCAGCAAACTCAGACAGAAACATGTTACAAGTCACTTCAGCAGACAAGCAAATTAGTTTCTCTTTTACTTTAGTTGAGCAGGCAAGCAGAAGAGAGAAGCAGTTCATTTCAATAGACAGATTCAGCACCCAATAGATTCCGAGCTGCACAGCTTAACATAGAGGCTACTTCTAATTTCAGTTTCCATCCTAGGCTATTTCTAGTTTCAGTTTCCAAACTGTCCCCATTGGCTGATTTAGTTACCATGCCTATTCATTGGCTGACCTTGTTACCAAGTTCTATCCCAGTTCATGAATATACAACATAAGTTATATATTTAAACTTTTTCATTATCTTCATTTTATTTTCAAACTTCATCCAATTTTGCATGCAAGATCTTTGTTATTCAGATCATTCAGATCATATTTGAAAGGTAATGAAAAACAGTGTTTTCTTCATATAACAAAGCCAATAATTATATGTAAAAGGATGGACCATGAGGGTAAGTATTTCATAAAAAATATGAAATACAAATAAATAAATATTCTTTCATTTTTTAACCATCCAAACAAGAAGGAAATGAGAAAAAAACATCGAGATTACAAACTAAGCAATGTGGTATATGCAGGACAATGCCGTGAAATATGTGGAGATTTCTTCATTGGGGAAAAAAAAAAACTCTTTCTAAAACATGGCACAACATGAGAAAGTAAATCCATGAGGATATCAACAGTCTGCATTTAAAAAACAAATTTTGAAGACAATGAAGTCCACGTTTTGGAGAGAGAAGACTGCTGGTTTGAAAGACTGATCAAAGAGGCCCTATGTCAAAATTGATCAGCTCTCTCTCAACAGAGGGGGAGAGATACCACATCATCTATCTCCAGTCTACTACACAGTCCTTTAAAATCAGTACTTTTATACCGGATCATCCTTTATTTTGCATTAGCAAATGTTACCTGCCACGTTGATTGAATAAAATGCTTCTGCCTCCTCTGATCAAATTTTCGACCATCTTTGAGTTGAGAGGCATGCAAGGCCCTCAGAGCATATGCCACAGCATAGACTGCATTGTAGATGCTGTAACTAAGTGCACCCATGGTGGTCTCAAAGACAGAATTAGGAAGAGTGTCCAGCTTCTCTTCTCCAGTGCAGATCCTTTCAGCATTCTCATCTGAAATATCACTAGAAAATGAGCATTCAAATACATCTTTCCAGAAATCCCTAATAAACCCATTGTCTTTTTCAAAAATTGGGTTTTTCGTCTGCATGAATTGTTGGAATCCTATTAGCTCTTTTGAATGAAGTGCAAAGGAAATTGCACCATGGAGAAAATCAAGGGGGAATGGTCTTTGCATTAGAATAGAGGTGAATTCCATTTGAGCTGACATGATCCAAACTTTGGCTTTTCTCTCCTTTGGAATATCATCAGAATCTAAAACAGAGAGCATCATCCTCAATGGCACTGTGTTTTCAGCATTCAAGATCACACCAATGACTGTACTCCCCATGATTATTCTATATAATTTATCTGCTTCCTCCACCATTTCAGCAGCTTCACTACCATACATCAGTGGGAAAAAACATTCTATAAAGTCAAAGCAGATTCCTCTCTCTGAAAACATGGAAAGACTCTTTTGAATGAACCTCTCTCTATCTTCCTCAAACTGAGAAATCATTCCAACCCAGATCCATCCAAAATGCAAGAGTAAGTACAGGATTCCTTTAAGTTGGTGGATCTCATCAGGGAACATCCATTTTACAAAAATTGCTGAATTGTCATTATATGTCAAGGGTGGTGATCCAAATGTGACCTAAGTGGGGAAAAGGCAGAAGAACCAGAGGTTTTTTTTAGAAAAAAAGGACTAATGCATATATCTTTATATACTAACTGGGCCTGAGTGGGTGTTCCAGGCAAGTTCCTATTAATGAAATTTTTACCAAATAATATCTGCAAATTTAGTACTGCTCATCAGGCTAAAAGTAGAATCCTTTCTCCATAATCTTCATAATCTACTAACTTCCTCATCATTAAAAAACGCATATTTTTTGCTTCCAGAATCCTTTTCATAAGAGTGATTATCAGGACTCAACATTTGAAAATAATACACTTGTGGATTTTCCATCTTTCTCCATATTTCACTCACCTGGGGAAATTTATAGTTGCACAGAGTGGTTGCCATATTGAGACAGGTTTTAGTCTGGGGTCCTCCAATGATGGCCACCACATTTGTCTGGTCATTACATTTGTAATTTGGGATAAATTTATCTTTTGTAGATAGAAATTCCATAGCTAAAAGGTAAGTTGTATAATCCTCAAAATAGTTGGTAGCGATGTGGAAACCGAGGCTAACATTGGACAAAATCCCAGAATTTTCATTGATGTCCTTTACAGCAAATGCTAGAGCCAAAGTGTGTTGGTAATTTTGGGTGAGGAACCTTCAGTGAGAATTATAAACTGAATGAATATACTTCTGCTTTAGATTTGGACAGTAAATATTTTAAATATGTTTGTGTGTGTGTATATATATATATACACACACACATTTAAAATATCTAATGTCTAAGGATATCTACTGTCTGTCATACAGGCACATATACACAATACATACATACTTAGTGTGTCCATATATGTGTATTTGCACATGCATACATTTATACTTACACACAAAAACAAATATCTGGAAAAGCATAATTTGATTATATGATAGGGAATCATAGATAGGGTGTAGCAGTAAGCTAAAATTGAACCAAGGAAGCATTTGTACCCTGCTTTCTTCTGTATTTTAGATTCTTCTTCTGTACTTAAGATTTTAAATTCATGATAAAATATCTCTTCCAGAATGAATTTGGATGCTAAGGTAGTATTTGATTTCAGTTTTGTCTCTATTTTGCCCATTTTTTTCTAAGAGCAGGAAGTCAGTTCCATTTTTCCACCATAGAACTGTGAAAACTAGAAACATTTCTCAAACACATCACAGGACTTAGTGTTTTAATTTTTGGTTGTGATGAAATGTGAAGAAGCTTGGAATTATACTGAGGAGATCTCCAGGTTTTGAATTTTTCAATCTTTTTAGTGCCCTAGAAAGTTGATTTGTCTCAATTTAACCTCCAGTGATTGAAGAAGCTGATTTTCTCCCAGTTATGGAATGAAAAATGGCTAACCATGGACACTGGATTAGCATACTGACCAGTAGCAACTGAAATATTTCAACAGAAAAATGGAACATAGATAATACAGTATAGGTATAAATAAGGAAAATAAGAAGAAGAGCTGGAGGAGGAGTAACAGGGGGATACTTACATGTACCGATCAAGTACTTCATGAGAAGGAAGGCTTTGGAAAGTGATCTCATTTGAAAGAAAGAAGACTTGAAAAATAATTGCAGCAATGATTAAGTCTCCAGACTGATAATACTTGTGAACGACTGGAAGAGGACTACTGAGCTTGCAATTGTAAATAGGAGAAATTAACAGGGTAGGAAAAAAAGATAAAACTACGATCCTGATCATAACCAACTCAGTGTAATATATAGTCATTATAGACATTAAAGAGCAACTGCTATGTTACCATTCAACCAAAGCCATGGGTTGGGCACTCATTTACATTACGAAATATAATGCAATGAAGGTTATCTGGAATTAAGACAAGGATGTATCACAGATCAAGCACAAATCCTTCTTTTTCTACATGCAGGTAGTTCTTTATATTTCTGAACAGATGTGAATGCTATGTTATGTCTTAATCTTAGGATCATAATTTTGTCAGTGTCTACTGAAATTCTCTTGAGAGATAGAGTAGAAGGGACACTGACTATACTTAATTAGTAATCAGTACTATTATTTTTTCCAAAAATACTGTCTTTGAAGAATATCAGAAGGAAGCATGTTTACCACATCTCAGTACTCACTGCAACATTGCTATGAACCTTTGAAACTAATACACAAAGTATAAAATGGTGTAGTGGGAGGTTATATCCATGAACGAGAAAGCAAAATACAATTAGAAAGAAAAAGAAACATGTCTGTTGAGTTCATAGTGTTCTCTCCTTTGTTAAATACAGGATCTATGTTATAAAGTGTTACTGTAACATTTACTTAAGCTTTAGAAGGATTTACTGATCCAATATCCTATAAACCTGTGCATATTGTTAGGTGGGACCTAGCAGGAAAGCACTTTCTGCCTGGCCTTATCTTGGAGATCATTTTTGCTCTCAAGATGTGGCTGGCCCCAATCATGTTATCCTTCTGGAAGGGCCTTAAAAGACCAGAAAGTCAAATGTCCTGGGGATAATATCTTAGAGGGGATCCTACTACATCATGTTATATGGCAGAAAATGGTCTGTCTTGATATGACACAATATGATATTTAATTGAAGTGCACTGTCTATTATCCTATTTTGCCATTTAGTTTCTATCTTTGTAATTTAGTATGGAATAAATCAACAAATGGAAGTTAAAATCAAATACTAATCGACTTTTACAAGCAACTGCTAGTTTTATTTTTGGTTCTTTTTTCTTTATTTTTCTTCTGCCCTTTATAAAAAACAATAAGTAGCAATCTAATGGAGATTTCACTTTTTAGTATGTAGCTCAAGTAAGAAACAAAACAATTCCATCCATTTTACAGTTATTTATTAAGGATTAGATAGCTCAAGATTTTCAGTCATCATAATACCGATTAAAAATAGCAATCTAATGGAGATTTCACTTTTTAGTATGTAGCTCAAGAAAGAAACATTTATTATACTGTTAGATCTGGGAGGATGGTTCAAGAATGGAGGCAAGACTCAGATAACAACAGCTCTTTATTAGTGACTTCAGATCTGAGCGAAATATCCCAGCCGCAGCAGCCCCTTATATAGCGCTGGCTGCGGCTAGGCAGCCAATGAAGGCGATTTGAGTTTGCCACTCTTAGCTGGGCCAATCGCGGAAGCCCATTTACTAGCCAATCGGATCAGTCTGCGGTGACCAATCATGATCTGCTATTTGTGGGCCAATCAGAGTTGCAGGCTTTCGAGCCTGCTAGTCTGGAAAACCCCTCCCCTCTCGGTTCCGTTTAAGGGGTGGAGTTATATAGTCTTGCAGGTAGGCAGGTCTTCATACCTGTCTACCCGACTTATGTAATTCCAATTGTCCATGTTCAAATTCGGGTTCAGCTGGACTGCTTGCTGGATCTAGCTGTAATGGTGCCATAGTTGGGACTCTCTCCTGATGCCCTCGGGGTGATTGAGTCCTCAGCTTCGTTGCTACCGCTATGGTTCCCCGAGCTCGCTGAACCTGCTTGGCTGCTGCTTCTTTGTGAAGTGTTCGTCTGCCCAGGTTCAACTACGGCTGGTGAGTATTGCAAGCTATGGTGTGGTGATCTCGGGGTTAGTTCTGAAGGAACAGGTGTTGGTTCTATTTCCGGGCTCGCAGCTTCCCCTCCCCCCCTGGTGTCGAGGCTGGGGTCAGGGATGGAAGTTGTGGTCAGTCTGGAGCGTAGCTGGTCAATGTGGCATTTCCATGCTCTGCCATCAGTGGTCAGTAGACGGTAGGAGCGGGGACCCATGACTTGAGTTATTTGAGCAGGAATCCAGAGGGAATCCCCTGAAAAGTTTTTTGCAAATACAAGGTCTCCTACCTTAAAGGTGCAATGCTTGCTGCTGGGGGGCTTTTCCGGGGTGTAGGCAGGGTGTAAGCGGTCTAGAGGTGATCTGAGTTTCCTGGCCATCAGGAGGTCAGCTGGGCTCTTGTTAGTCATGCTGTTAGGTGTGATGTGCTGGAGAAGGAGCATCCTTGAGACTTTATCGTGGATGTTACCCTGTTCCATTTCCTGTAGGGTTTTCTTTGTTAACTGAACCATTCGTTCAGCCCTACCATTCACCGCTGGATGAGATGGTGGTGTGAGTGCATGTCGGATGTCCTGTTCAACTAGGTATTGTTTGAAGGCTAAAGCAGTAAATTGGGGCCCATTGTCGGATACCAGGACATCATGTAGGCTGTGTGTGGCAAAGAGTCTGTTTAATTTCTTGATGACTGCATCTGTAGTGGTTGTTTTCATTTTATTGACCTCGAGCCAGTTAGAATACGCATCTACGGTTATTAGGAAAGTGTGTCCTTTAGTAGGTCCCGCAAAGTCAATATGAATATGCGCCCAGGGACCTCTAGGTGTTTCCCATTCTGCTGGTGGAGCTTTTGGTGGGGCTGAGTGGTTTTCCTGGCATCTGTTACAGGAGGCAACCCAGGTTTCAATTTGTTTGTCCATACCTGGCTACCAGGCGTAGCTTCTTGCCAGCACTTTCATACACACGATGCCTGGGTGTCCATCGTGTAACATTTGAAGGACTTTTTTTTGTAGTTTAGTTGGTATGACGACTCGGTCTCCCCATAATATGCACCCTCTTTTTGAGAAAAGTTCTGTCTGTCTGTTTTGAATGGTTTAAAGGTTTCCTTGGGCTCGTATTCTGGCCATCCCCTCTCCACCCAGCCAAGAACTCGTGCCAAACATGAGTCTGTTTTGGTTTCAAAGGTGATGTCCTGGGCCATTAGTGGAGGTGAGGGAATTGTCTTGATTTGTAGTATTGGTAGTGTGGGAACTGGGTCATCTTGCAGTTCAGGTAATGGAGAGCAGCTCAAGGCATCAGCATGGGGAATAGATTTTCCAGGGCGATGTCTTAGTTGATAGTCATAGGCAGCTAAGAATTCTGACCACCACGTCATTCTGGGGGATAGAATGTGTGGGGTAGGTTTGTCGCCCACCAGAATACCAAGTAATGGCTTATGATCTGTGATAATGGAAAATGATCTCCCAAACAATTGCAAGGGCTTCCTTATCTAGGTGGCTATAGTTTCTTTCTGTTTTTGACAAAGTTCTTGAAAAAAAATGCAATTGGTGCTTTGGAACCGTTTGGTAGGACGTGGCTCAGAATGGCCCCCACCCCAAAAGGTGAGGCATCACAAGTAACAGTCAATGGGAGTGTTTCGTTATATTGTATTAGCACTGCATCAGAAGTAAGAAGGTCTTTCACTTGCTGGAAAGCATGTTCCTCCCATCGTCCTCAAATCCAGGAGGCCTTTTTATTGAGGATTCTATGAAGGGGTTCAGCAACAGTCACCTTCTGGGGTAGGAAAATGTTATAAAAGTTAATGAGCCCCAGGAAGGCTTGAAGGTCAGTTTTGTTTTTGGGTCTTGGGGCATTTTTGATGGCTGCAAATTTTTTTTCTGTAGGGTGGATTCCTTGTTTGTCAAGAAGGTAGCCAAGAAATTCTACCCTTTCTGTGCATAACTGGCACTTTTCCTTCTTAACCTTGAGGCCAGCATCTTTGAACCTTTGTAGGACTGTTCTGAGGCATTTCTCTAATTGACTTTTCATTGGTGCTGCTATCAGTACGTCATCAAAATAGGGCACGACCCCTTTTATGCCCTGCAATAGTCTCTCCATCAGGCTTTGAAAAATGCCTGGTGCTACGCTTACTCCAAACTGGAGCCTGTTACATTTGAATGCACCACGATGTGTAACTATAATTTGGGCCTCTGCAGTTTCGGTATCAACTGGCAGCTATTGATATGCTTGGGCCAGATCTAGTTTTGCGAATATTCTGCCACCCCCAAGTGAATGTAGGAGATGCTGAACGACTGGTACCTGATAGGCGCTCTGTTGCAGTGCGTGATTGAGGGTGGCCTTGTAGTCTCCACAGATTCTCAAGGACCCGTCAGGCTTTATGAGGGTGAAAATTGGTGTCTCCCATCGGGTGTGGTCAATGGGCTCTAACACACCTTGTGCAATTAATTTGTCCAGTTGCTCATCAATTTTGGGTTTGAGAGCAAAAGGAACTCGGCGTGGTTTTAGGCGAATGGGTGCAGTGTCAGGGCGAAGATTAAACGAAATAGGGGACCCCTTGTACTTGCCTAACTTTTTGCTGAAAACTTCTTGGAAGTCGTGGACGAGGGCCGCTTCCCAGTCATCGTCTTCAGTATGATGGATGCCAGCCATTCCGATTACTAATGTCATGAACCACTGAAGGCCCAGTAGACTTGGCCGGTCTCTGTCAACAATGGTGAGTGGTAGCATTGCATTATGTCCTTTGAAAGAGACCTGGAAATGGTTGCGACTGGAATCTGGTTGCCTTGATAATCTCTTAATATAAGTCTCTGACTTCTGAGGTCTTGGCGTTGGATGTTGGGAATCAGTTGCTTGAGGGTTTTCCAGGATACCATGGATAGGGGAGACCCGGAGTCTACTTCCATGATGCACGGTTTATTTTCAATGGTGACTTCTACACAAATTTTCTTTATATCTAGCGATGAAGCGTGGCTGATGGTGATGGTTTGATGAGCCTCTTCTCGTCTGGGCATGCCATTAAACCTTCGGGGTCTGTTTTACTGGTTCCACTGGTTGCTAGGGCAGTCCCTCTGTGTGGTGGGTTTGCCATCGGTTCTTTTTGGGCTGCTCCCTCTCCATCTTGGGCTGGAACTTCTTTTGTTTCTGCATACTTTAGCAATATGCCCACGTTTTTCGCAAAAATGACAAATGGCGTCTAGGAATCTGCACTTGGATCGAGGATGGTTTCCACTGCATCCGGCACATTGGTAGTTGGATTTACGATCCCGCTGGTCCTGTTGCTCACGTTCTGACCGGAGTCTGTGGACTTCTTCCTCCTCGCTGTCTGAGGATGACTCGATATCTTCATGATGGGTGGCTGATGTGTACTTGTCTGAAGGTTTCCCAGCATCATTGGTGGGTTGGTGGTTGGTCCTGCGGGTTCGGTGCATTCATGCTGCTGATTTACGAGTGGCTTCAGCTGTGGTGGCATCTGCTATGGAACCTGCAAGTGAGATGTCTCCTTTGGCCATGATCTTGCTTTGGACAGTTGGATCTCTAAGGCCAAGGACAATTCTATCTTTCATGGCTTCTTCGAGATTAGCGAAGCCAAATAAACCAGCCAGGTTTCTCAGGTCTGCCACGAAATCCGCAACGCTCTCACCTTCACGCTGGTCCCTCTGATAGAACTCATTTCTGCAAATGAGAATCAGTACTGCTGGGGCGTAATGGTTACGCAGGATGGGAGCAAGGGTGTCCAAATCCATTGTTTTAACTTCAGCTGGTTTCGCTAGTGCTTTAGCCATTTTAAAAACGGCAGGTCCGCAATGCATTAGAAAAACAGCTCGTTTCTTGCTGGGCATGGCATCCTTGAGGTTATTGGATGCTAGGAACATTTGAAACCTGTCCATATATGAGTCCCAGTCCTCGCTAGCTAGATCGAATGGGGCGGGTGGTAGAGCGCTGCTGGCCATGTCGCCGAAGTTGCTCTCTGTCACCCACGTGTTCCTTCAGCTAGCTTGAGTTCAATAGACTTCGTTGCCTCCGCATCCCATCCTCGTCGCCAGTGTTAGATCTGGGAGGATGGTTCAAGAACAGAGGCAAGACTCAGATAAAAACAACAGCTCTTTATTAGTGACTTCAGATCTGAGTGAAATATCCAGCGTAGCAGCCCCTTATATAGGGCTGGCTGAGGCTAGGCAGCCAATGAAGACGATTTGAGTTTGCTGCTCTTAGTTGGGCCAATCACGACAGCCCATTTACTAGCCAATCGGATCAGTCTGTGGTGACCAATCATGATCTGCTATTGGCAGGCCAATCAGAGTTGCAGGCTGTCGAGCCTGCTAGTCCGGAACATATACCACAAAACAATTCCATCCATTTTACAGTTATTTACTAAGGATGACAGTTAGAGCAATTAATGGGTGGAATGGCTTGCTCAAGAAATTCTGCATCCTACAACACGAGACATTTTAAAGAAGAGATTGGACAACCATTTGTCTGAACTGGTGTAGGGTTTCCCGAGTAAAGGGGGTTGGACTAGAATACCTCCCAAGTTATTCTGTTATTTCCCCAACCAGCATGCTGAAGTTGGGAGTTGAAATCCACACCTCATAAAACTTGCTGGGTTGAAGAAACACTTGTTTAACTGTTCCTTTTTTTTTTTTTTTGTTTCCATTGAATTGTGGTCAATTGTGAGAGTCTGCCTGGAGAAGTTTTCTTGCAAAGTTTTTCAGAAGTGATTTGTCATTTCCTTGTTTCTAGAGTGAGAAGATGCCCAAAATCATTCAGCTGTGGTTGTGGAAGGACTAGAACCACACCTACTCCTTAATGATATGCATTAAAGATTTGCTGATAATTCCCTCACTCAACTCTTTCCACCAAAATGCTTATTAACTTAATGTTAGCCCTAATCCTTTTTTTGTCCAAAAGTCAACAATTTGGGGAGAATGTTTCTATGCAATTATTAAGTTGAACTGTGCATGATGCCACTTATAAATAAATTCTCTCTTAGAAACCTGCAATCTAATTACAAAGCAGTTTTCTGTGTCATATTGTTTTCCTATTTTATTCATATAGGTTATATAATTTGTATAAAAATAATATCTCCTTCCCCCTTTTATTTATTTTTATTTATTTTATTTGTTAAATTGACACGCTGCCCTACAACACATAAATGCTATCAACAGTGAAAGGGTGATTTTTCTGCTTAATGTGCAATCATATTTCTTTACTTGGATTACCATAACTAGTTAGCGGGTTAGGCAGAAAGTCTATGCTCCCTGTTTAATTTCTTTCAGGGAGGCAAATATAAATTTAAGTTTAAGGAGATTTTACCTAAAACCATGTTCAAGCCATTTTAAAAATAGTTTCACTCTGTTGCAACAAATGGATTTCTTCCATTAAGCTATGAGCATTTCTAGAGTGTCTTTATGTGTAGTTAAAGATACCTGAGTACTTCAGATGTCCTAATCACTTGGCCATTATATGGCAGCTCATCAAAGGCTCAATACATAGAGATACTGCTTCACAAAAACAAAATACTAGTTTTCAAAGAAACAAACAAAAAATGATTCTATTTTGTTCAGGACCCAAATATATATCTAGTCACTTGAACTATTAAGTTGATAGGATATCTTATACACCACAAATTGAGTTTATATTTAAAAGTAATTAATTTACTTAAGTGCCTACTGTTTCCTATCTCAGGATAAATTTTGTTATACATCTTGCATTATTTTTTACCATATCCCATTTTATGTTACTGTTTTATCTCCTGTAATTTTATTGTATGTTACTGTGTCTGATACTCATTTTAATAATATGACCCACTGAGTAATTAGTAGAGATTAGTACTATGGTTTGTACTGGGATGATTTTGCACTGGAACTAACTAAATAAATAAATACTATTTTATTACTTCAATACTTAAACACTGATTACTTCATTACCTCAAAACATAACTTTTCTACCTCATGACCTATACCAATGATTAGATAATGATGTATCTAAAACATTTTCTATAAAATAATTAATTTATCAATTGATTAATTGACTTATTGTTTGATTGATTAGTGTGGCTAGAATGTTTAGTGCAAATAGTGTGATTACTGATCAGTGTAAATGATCAGTGATTTATGTAATTTAATTGATTAGTAAAATTAGTGATTTAGTGAATTTAATTGACCAGCATGATTAGGGATTAGTGTAATTAATTGATTAGGCTGATTGTGATTAGAGCTTAGTGTAATTAATTGATTAGGCTGATTGTTGCCTAGTGAAATTATTTGACTAGCGTGATTATTGTATTTTATTAATTAGTGTGATATTGGCTATATTGATTACCCAAATATCTTGTTTAATTGAACAATTTTATCAAAGTACCATCTCAACAAACCTTCCATGCCAGGAAAAAAATCCAATGCCAAACAACAACCCAAAGAGAAAGAAATCCCCACCAATGAACCAGAAGACTCTGGCACATGCCTTATATGTAAAGAAACTCTAAAGGATAATGAAAATTCCACCAAATGTTCCCTAGGTGACAATTATGCTCACCGTGGCTGCTTGGGATTACCCAAGCAAACGACTCAATTCCTAGAATCATCCAACCATACATTTCCATATTTAGACCTTTTGGGCTAAATTGTGGTTGTACATTGAAAACTATTTGTACTCTATATAGCTAGTCCTTACTTAAAATCATTGGTAACTTTTGAACTGGTAACTATTCAAAGTTACAAAGGCACTGAAGAAAGTAACTGATGGCTGTTTTTCACATTATGACTATTACAGAATCGCAATGGTCATGCAATTGAAATTTGGATGCTTGGCAGCTGGTTCATATTTATGATGCTGTCTTCTGGGGTCATGTGATCATCTTTGGGACCTTCTGACAAGAAAAGTCAATGGGAAAACCAAATTCACTTAAAAACTGAAGTTCCTTACTTAACAACTGCAGCAATTCATTTAACAGTTGTGGCAAGAAAGGTTGTAAAATTAGGCAAATCTCACTTAAAACTATCTTGCTTCACAACATAGATTTTGGGCTCAATTGTGGTCATAGTCAAGGACTTCCTTCATAAATAAAGGGGACATTACAAACCAAATAGTAATTTACTTTTACAGATAAATGTCTTTTTCTTTTTCTTCCTTTTTCTTTATTTTCTCTCTGCCATTTGTAAACAACAATAAATAAGAATTCAGTGAAGATCTCGGTGTTAAAGATTAAATTTAAGATAAAAAACACTTATTGCATTATAAATTAAGATCATCCATTTTTCAATTGTCAACCAAGCCACATTTAGCTTTAAATGTACAATTTAAACAACCCTTTATTCGTTAGCATTCCAGAAACCATAGTTCATATTGACATTATTTTCCCCTTATCTTTAAAATTTTAAATTATGTAAATCATCCTAGGGTTAATGTTTTATAATTACTATTGGATTGATGCCAATGTGGCTCCTGTAATACAACTGAATATTTGCTTTTTATAACAAGACAATATATTTAAGAAGTAAAAAAATGCCACACTCATCAATATAAAAAAAACAGCCTCTCCTACATTTTAGCTTAATTCCAATTATGATGATGATTTTTTATGTATTTTTTTTTCCAGATTTTGTTCTATTGTACTTTATTAATTTATTTGATTCTTTTTGTTAGATTTTATTGTTTTTTATTTTTATTTTCAATATGGTTTTATACTGTGTAAGCCAGTGGTCCCCAACCACCAGGACCTGGACCGGTACTGGTCCATCAATCATTTTCTACCAGGCCGCCTATTTTGCTTGGGTGCCACCATCTTGTTTCGATGGTGCTTGAGAAAATGCTTCCGGGTCAGCTTGTTGGTCGTCGTTTGGAAAGCGGCATTTGGGTGCTGAAGGAATCCTCGCACCTTAGTTTCATCAAAGGGGGGACGGCTTGGAATGAAGCACCGTTCTGATGACGGTAGAGTCTCGCGTTACTCAGGAGGATATTAAGAAAGAGCTCAAAAAGCCCATCGATCACAAGAAGGTACAAAGGAGGAGTTGAAGTTGGTGGGGAGAAGTGGGGGCCAGCTGGCTGGCTGGTCGCTCGGCTCGCCTTGCCTTGGTCATGCGTGGTGATGCCGGTACTAGTCTGTGGATCAGTTTGTACATTTTGTACCAGGCCGTGGTACAAAAGGTGTTGGGGGCCACTGGTGTAAGCTGCCTCAAGGCACCATGGGCGAATAGACAGCAATATAAATTAAATAAATAAATATATTTTATTCATTAACCATGAAATTCAGTCAATTAAACATTCAAAAGTGCATCACAAATACCATTGACTGGTGCTAATGGTTGATACAGGTTGCTGCCAGCATCCCAGGTATCAACTGAGTACCTTTTAAAGATGTACGATGTTCTTAATAGCAGTCTTTTGCAATTCCACTGTTGATATTGCAGGAGGTTGGAATTTCTTGATGTATTTTGTAAAATTCTTGAACATGGTGCCACGTGCCCCAATGACAATGGGTATCGTTGTTACATGTTTCATTCATAATTGCATAGTTTGGATGGCCAGGTTGTGATATTTCATTTTTTTTAGTTCTTTTTCTTGCACTCTGGCATCTCCTAGTACTGAAATATCAATAAATTGTACTTTTTCCACAACTGTAATATCTGGCATGTTGTGTTCCAAATGGCGATCTGTCTATATTTGAAAGTCCCACAAGATCTTCACCTTCTCATTTTTAATAACTTTTTTCACTTTAGGTTCCCATGATTTTTCAAATACAGGTAAGTCGTATTTTTTACATAACGAAAAGTTGATTAATTTAGCAACTTGGTCGAGTCTAGCTTTGTAATCAGCTTGTGCAATTTAAATGTGAAACCGTTTCAACTTTGTCCTTGCAAATGGACCAGCAGCCCCAGCAGCTGGGAGACTAATCAGTCAGTTCAGTCAGAACTTAGAACTTTATTCCCTGGAGATGTTAGAAGTCTGATTGAACTGGCAATCACACGGTCTTTTTTTGTTGCCCTGCATGGAGGAGAAGAATGCTGGAAAGCAAGTTAGTGAAGGATTGGTGTGTGTTCTGGAATGGATTTTGCATTGTCATTATTTTGAAATGGGGTAGAAATGAGGATATGGCATTATCTTTTCTCTTGGATGGGGTAGAAGTGAGAATTTTGCATTATAATGCAAAGTCTCATTTCCACCCCAATTCAAAAAATGAAGTTATTCAAAAAAAAAAAAAAGCTCCAACTTATTTTTTGGAAGGTCTGATTGAACCTTTTTTAAATGGATAGTCACATAGTCTTCTTTGGTTGCCCTGCATGGAGGAGAATGGAGCTGGAAATCAGGTTAGTGAGGGAATGGGATGGAAGTGAGGATTTTGCATTATGATTGCTTATAAGTAAGTAAGAACCAGTAAAAGAGGAATGGAAAAATCCCTCTCTGAAGATCAGCATTTTTCAGTCTTGGCAAGTTTAAGATGGGTGAACTACATGCTACCTTGAGAATTCTGGGAATTGAAATCCATGCACCTTAAAATTGCCAAAGTTGAGAAGCATAGTCTACACTATTGCTTAGGATTTTCCATTCCTGATTTATTTAGAGTTTGGTGCAATTAAATAAATCAGTTGTGGTTTCCTTAACAAATAGTGATTAAAGCAATATGAACCATAGATGCAGATGTTTCATTACAAAAACTAGGTAACATCATCAGTACTAGAAGGGAGTGGAGTTTGCTCTTATTTTCATATATTAGTGGCTTACCCTCAGTGTTGATCAGTTGCTTCACAAACAATATTTTGATTGGTGCCAGATCTCTATAGCCTCAGGCAGAGAAGAACTATTTTGCACATCTCCTTCAAATGTTCTTTAAAATACAGAATTTCCCAACATTCCTTTTAGAAACTCCAACATGCAAACTGAGATTACTCCTCCTAAAATGAATCTTCTTTACCTGGAGCTTCAAAATTTGCTGTTTGCTGGGAAGATATGTAGCTAGAAATCAGTCTACATTTAGTGTACATCTGATTTTGGGATTCAACTTTAGGTTACATTTTTGGCTGATTATTTTATTTCTACTATTAGCAAGGAAATGAATGAGAAATCATCATTTTTATAATTATTGTGCGCATAATGAAGTATGTGTGCATAAAAGGCAACACTAATCACTGATCATAACAGGACTAGAACAGGCACTAAGCACCAGATCTATAGTAGCAGGGATTTACCACACTAGATGGAACCCAAGGGCTAGATCAGTGTCGATCAGCTGAAAGATGTATGGATTTTAACTTCCAGAATTTTCTAGCCAGTCATCAAGGAGTTTCCACAGAAGATTGTGAAGAATAATAGAGCTAAGAATCTGTGAGAGTTCCAGATTCAGAAGAACAGGCAGGCATTAGATAATCTACCAGACACTGTAGTAGTAGACAGATGAATAGACAAAGACCAGAAGAGCTCAGGAGGCCAGGCAAGCTGGGCGAGGCAAGGCACCCCTTGTCATGAGTGATGTGGAGTTAGTCACATGCCCCCAGTCACATGACTACCCAGCCATGCCCACCCAGTCACATGGCCACTAAGCCACACCCACCAAGCCATGCCCACAGAATTGGCGGTAAATTTTTTTGAATCCCACCACTGATTAGTTTGTAGTTCTTGTTCTTGAGCTGCAAGTATTAAACCTTCCATTTCTTTTGTTGATGGAAGAATAAGCCATGCCCATGTCAAGCTGTCATCACATTTTCCTTCAATTTTTTTCAAGTGCTGTCTATGCAAAGCTTTGGTTTTCCATCTATTTAATATATCTTCCAGCTGTATTTCCTTATATTCTGCCTCTGCTTCTGTTGTTTTTATAATGTTCTCTGTTTTCACGGCCTGCAGCAATTTTTCTGTACTTTGGTTCACATAATCATTCTGTTATTGTTTTTGACAATGGGTAACACTGTTACATGTTTCATCCAATAATTGCATAGTTTCGATATCCAGGTCGTGATATTTCATAATTTTTTCCAGTTCTTTTTCATTAGAATTATGATTATACATTTTTGTCATTCTAATAAATGCAGAAAAATACTCAGGCCTTCTGAAACATATTGGAATTGGGCTTCTTGTAATTCATTGAAAGCAAGAAAGAAAACACAGATATAAAACCACTATTAGGCCAATATCTTTAAGGAAAATTTAAGGCAGTTACATGAGGGAAGCTAAGAAGTAATTCTCCATCACAATCTTCTTCCAAACTCTTTATTCAGTTCCCACAACAACATAACTGTGGATGCTATCATGCTTCAAGGGGGACTAGTATTGATTGTTTCCCAATTTCTGGACAACCATCTTATCCATAACACCAACATCTGGGTCTCAACCATCCACATTTGGAAGAGTAGAAGTTAGTGGGTATTTTCCTCTATTTTTTTTTTAAAAAAAATACTTCTGAAGAATATTAGGATAGTTGGCAAGATTTTTTTTAATCAAATATTTTATGAAGTTTATGGGTTCCAGGACACAAATTCAATAAGTAGGAGACAACTGAACATTGTAATATTAAAAACCAATTTTTAAACACAATTATCTCCTTGATTAGCTATTCCAATTTATCCTTATTGAAGCTCAGAATAATGATCCAATAGTTCAAAAAGAAAAGATTCACGGAAACTCTCTAGGTCCTAAAGTTAACTTGGAAATATAATCACAGCTAATGCTTTGAAAGTTGCCTTCTTGTGTGACCCTACCTCAATACCTATCTACACATCCTGAAAATTATGAAAAGTTGTTATAGAAGAGAAAAATGTCTGAATGTTAAATGAGAGTTTGCAGTCACACAGGTTCTCTGTATGTTTATTTTTCCAGTACTGTCTAAATTCCTGGTTTGTCTTATTTTCATAGGAATCTTCAGGCAAAGCAAAGGTGACATGCTAAATTATCTGTCATAGTTTCACAGAGTGAGTGTAATAGAGATATATATCTGTGTCCCTATATATCAAGGTATTCTTATATGTCACACTGATATGCTGATATGAGGGAATAACACAGAATCGCCAAAGCAGCCCCCAAAACCCAAACCCTTTATATTATATGGAAAATAACCAAGATATAAATATCAGTTTTATTTTCTTATTAATTGCTCCTTCTTATTCAAATCAGGTCTCAGAATAATGATATAGCACTTGGGAGAAAAAATGCAGCCCAGCAATCCAGCTGCTGAAGCCAAAATGGAGAAGATCTCCACAGCAACCACGTATTTTCCCTTGGTGCTCAAATAGGTGGGAACAAATGACACCCAGACACTGCAAAAGACCAACATGCTGAAGGTGATGAATTTGGTTTCGTTGAAGCTGTCAGGTAAATTCCTAGCCAAGAAGGCCACTGTGAAAGTGACAGCGGTCAAGAGCCCCATAAAGCCAAGGACAGTATAAAACATTGTCGTTGAACCTTCGTTACATTCCAGGACAATTTCTTCAATCATGGAGTGCATGTCTGAATCTGGAAATGGGGGAGACATTGCCAACCACACTACACAGATGGTGAACTGAACTGTGAAGATAGATAGGACAATAGTGTTGGCCATCCTTCTCCCCACCCATTTCCTCATTTTGGAGCCTGGCTTTGTGGCCATGAAAGCTAGAACTACTATGGTTGTTTTACCCAAAATACAAGAAAGAGCTATAGAGAAAGTGATGCCAAACGTAGTTTGTCGCAAGAGACATTTCACTCGATCAGGTTGCCCAATGAAGAGCAGAGTGCAAAGGAAGGAGAGCAGGAGAGCAATGAGAAGTGTGTAGGTGAGGTTCCTGTTGTTGGCTTTGACAATGGGAGTGTCCTGGTGTTTAATAAAGATTCCCAGGACTGCAGCTGAGATGACAGAAAAGGAGACTGCAATCATTACCAAAGAAATACCCAACAGCTCTTGGAAAGTTAAGTAAGCTACAGTTTTTTGAAGGCAATTATCTTGACCCTTGTTTGGATATTGATCCTCTGGACATGGGAAACAGTCATCTAAGTCTAGGGAAAAAGAACAAATAAAACTGTTTCACAGAACCATGATAGGTTTTAAGTATGAAGAATTAATAGCATACTTTATTTACTAAGATGTTATGACTTCATTTTTTTTTTGAAAATAATATACAAAATGCACTAAAGTATACAACTTATCAGATAAGATTTTCAGAAACCATAATACTTATATTTAATAAATTTATATTTATTAAATTAACCATATATTCATCATATTCCTTTGCTTACCCATTTGGTCAGCTATCTTCCCATCTGGACACTGTCTACAGTCATAGCAGCAGGATAATTTCCCATCAATTTTTACCTTGCTGTAGCCAGAAAGACATTTCTCATTACAGATGGAAAGAGGCATTGTCTGTTATAAATAAAATGAGATTTCTTTCATATGAAGAATTTATGTGTTGGGAGTGTCCATTTCATCAATTATACATACGCAAACTCTTCCCATCCTCATCAATCCTTAGTGTCCAATTTCACCATTTTCTTTTGTTTTAAATTCATTAAAATTCAATTCAATTAATTTGTTCCTCAATCTTCAGCAAGTAGAAGAGGTGTGAAGTTCAACTGCAAGAATTCCCCAGCCAGTATGCTGAAGTTTGGAATTGAAGTCCACACCGCATAAACCTACTGAGTTTGAGGAACAAGCACCTGCTGTTTTTGATCTGAAATATTCATTTTTAATACATATTTGCATTCTATTTTATCATATACCAATTTATCTGATTGCTTTGTCTTAGCTTTTCTCAATTTCATTGCATTGAACTCAATGTTCATGCATTGATATGCTAAACTGACTAATCGCAAAATCCAGTAGTACAATTACCGTGATGATTTTGCAATGGAGATAATCAAAGGTTATGGGCATTTCAATTTTAAGTCATCCAGTTATATTTTAGCAGTTTACGTTAACATCACATATAAAAAATATTGAGGCTGCTCAATCCAAAGGTTGTTGTCATGATAGTCATTTAATCATTTATTTCTGTGATGAATGAATATGCGAGTTTTTAAAAACTGAAAAACGAGACACACCTGGTTAAATACAAGTGGCCAAACAGCATCCATAGTAGAAATGGTTTGGAACTTGTCTGGGGGAGCCATGGGATCAATGCTTCCAATTTGGACTCTTAGAAAGGACTTGTTTGGAAATGTGACCCAATTGAAAACATCAAACCCAGTTTCAAATTCTCCATTGGGGCCAAAAGAAACCTGTTCTCCAGCACTGTTGTTAAAAGAGACTTGCTGCAAAAAATGGTGGAGCTGAATGAAAAATCAAAGTAATATAAAAATTAACTGGATTCCTTGAAATCATATGGAGAAATCTCAGTTCCTTCTGTTTTGCTTACAGTCAAAGGAATGCCATTTTTATCATCAGTCTACACTGTT